>NW_019417124.1:130800-132130 GCF_000390285.2 Anoplophora glabripennis
GGTGAAAATTCGAAATATTTGGAATTATTCAAATTTCGTGGCTGAAAACATACATTGAATTCTCGAAACCGAGAGAGTTGTACGAAACTAAATTAGTATAGGACATAGTAGCTAATACAATGCGAAACATCGCCTTAATGTTAAAAATGTTGTCACCGCCGTTCGTGGTGGTAAAAATTCGAAATATTCGGAATTATTCAATTTAATAATTTCGTAGTCGAAAACATACATTTCGAATTTGCGCAACCGAGAGAGATGCACTAACCAAATTTGAATAAGATATAGCTAATACAATGCGAAATATCGCCTTACTGTTAAAAATGTTGTCGCCGCCGTTCGTGGTGATGAAAATTCGAAATATTCGGAATTATAATTTTTATAATGTTGTGAATGCTGTTAGGATCAGGAGCAGGAAAAATTATAGTACTACCATCAGTATATAATATTGATAATGCTTAATAAAAGCTCTAATATTGTACAGAGTTCGTTAAATTACAGAAATATGCACAATTATAAGAGCTCTTGAACGATGTCTTTACTTTTCCTGTAATTGTCAGATTCCAAGTAATGTGACTGAAGTTTTTGAGGGGTGCTGGTCGATACTGAAATATCTGGTTGCAGCATTAGAGATACGTCATCCCCTGAAATTCATGAGGACAGAATTTGTAGCAAGTACATATCTTTTATTTAAATAAAATGTAAATGAACAAAATAAATTTACTTCGACATGGCAAAAACCGGCAAATAAAGAAATTGCAAGAGAAGAGAACAAGTAGAACAAATATCTACTCATTAAGTTATCGAGAATTTGAAATAAAGTAAATTGCATATGCAAAGAAAATATTGCTTAAACTATTATAGGCCAGGAAATATAGAATTAGACGCGACTTTTTGTTTCGGCAAGATGAATTTATCACTATAGGTGCTAAATATTATGTACAATAACATAGTAGTTTCCACAGTCATAAAAATGGGGGGAAGATTGTTTACAGGGTGGTTAATTGTATAATTTTACGTAAATTCACGTTTTTCGCTTAAACTTTTTTCTATTCATTTCCATGAGAACACAGTAAAGTATTTTTCTTTCGTCTTCAAAATACCTACAAAACTAGCCCTCGAGCGTCAAAAAATATTGATGAGATCAAAAGTTATAAACAGAAGAAGTTTATTTATAACTTTTGAATTAAACATTTATAAACTGCGTTATTATTGCCAGAACGTTTTGGCATCGCATGCTCTCATTCCTTATCACTGTCTAATAACTCACACGAAATCTGGAATCGGTAAGTTGAATAGTTTACATTAACTAATTATTAGTCTGGACGATCAC
>NW_019417125.1:0-64973 GCF_000390285.2 Anoplophora glabripennis
TTCTAGTGATAGTGATAGCAACAGTGATATGTGAAATATATAATGAGAATAATGTGATATGTAAGTACAGTAAAGTGAAAGTGTGACAGTGATAATATTCGTGAGATAATTATTATAAAATATGTAAGTACCTACTTAAATAAATATATTAATAGTAAACATTACAATATTTTGCGGCGGCGTAAGCCGGGTGGTGGTGGGTTATCGATGCCCAAGAGGGCATCGTTTTATAGAAAACACTTAAAATTTAAAAACAAAATGTTACTAAAATATTTTTGAAGTTTTCTCGATAAAACCTCTAAAAATAATAAATGTTATGTTTTATTATATTTTTTCCATATTTTCTACATCTTGTTGCCTGTCACGTATACACGCCTATGGATTTTGGATCCCCGCACGCCTCATTCTCCTTACCAGTCAAAGAGCTAGCGATGAATCACTATCTATAATTTCGGCCGTCGAGTATAGTCTAGAATTGAAATAAAAACAACAAAAAAACAACAACTTTAATTTTTAAATAATAATAATACACAAAAATTCAGTCAAAGCAAACGCAGGCTAGGAAACGCGCTGGCCGCTTCTTAACGCCCGCGGATATTGTCTTTGTGGGAGTTTTCGCACAACGCGTTTTTACATTACATTCAAATTACATTGTTTTATTTTAACGTTTTAAGTTAATGTGAAATTTTAAATTCCTAGGCGGTATTGTAAAATTTAAGAAATTAGACGAAAATTGTTTGATTTTAAATCTTTTTTTAAAAATCCAGGGGGGTCGATGGACCCCCCTTAACCCCACCTGCCGGCGGCCCTGGTTGTTAAGATATGATACATTTGACAAAATTTCTTTTGATAAATCGACCCTTAGGCGAATTTATAAACAATTATTTAAAAGTACCATTCTGAGCTAATGTTAAAAACAGCTTGGATATAATTTACTTGAAATTATATTTACATTTTTTACAAAAACATTTTGTGAATTTATTTATACCTAAAGCGGTAACACTTCAAAAAAAATATCGCGTGAATGTCATCCGGCACTTAACGCATTATGTATAACTCTATTGAAATTATTAGGGCAATTTCGCACACAGGATGCAACATACAGTACGAATCAACATAAGAGGGAGCAAGGAAGGCACAAACGTATTATAATTTTTGCCCAAAGTGATCGAAAACGAGTGCGACGGATCTTACTGCGCAACCCAAAAGTAGTTTGCTTTCTGATAATTAAAATTCAAACGGTCAGAGCGGGGGCTTCCTTTCGCATTGGCAGTCAGTCAGTCAGACCCAGACGTAATGTATGAAGCAAGTTACTGTTCAAGTAAACACGTGGTGGTAGTTGCGGCATGACAGTTAAATAATACCTAGTCCGGTGTGGTTATATTAATTTCAAAAAAATTAAATAAAAAGTGAAAATGTCCAATTCGAAGAAGGAAAGTAAAAGTGATTTATCCACTGAAAGCAAGTCTTCCGGTGTTAAAATGAAGAAAGAATTGTCGTTACTGGATGGGGTGGCAATTATAGTTGGTGTTATTATTGGATCTGGAATTTTTGTGTCGCCCAAGGGTGTTTTACTAAGTTCCGGATCTATCGGACAAGCTTTAATAGTGTGGGTGCTGTCAGGGATTTTGTCAATGATCGGGGCCCTTTGCTATGCGGAGCTAGGTAAGATTTTTATAAGGGAAGCCGTGTAAACCGCTGAGACGTTGCGTCAGCTCGCTTACTTTATTACTATGTTAATGTTAACAGGCTGCTTTTACCTCCGGAACTAAACAAATACTAGCGAGTAGCGATATGGAAGTACCTACTTAATTGTTCACTTTACATAAATACCTTTTAAATTTTCTATGCAATATTTGAATGTATTTTTATGAATTTTTAATTTCTTTAAAATGAAATAAATAAATGTATTTGAAAATTGTTATTAAAATATACCGTTATTAGATTTGTTTTTAGAGCAACTAAACTGTAAGCACAGCTATAAAAATTTTATTCCATTAAAAACACTTAAAACAAACAAAGAATAGGTATTCTTTCTTTAATCGCAATAAATTTTTACCTTTGTTATACGGGGTGTTTCACATAAAACTCTCCAACCCACTATCATGATAATGAATTATTTATAAATATTTTTTTATTCTGTAAAAGCCAACTTGTCGATGAAATCTTAAAAACCCTTGAATTTTCAAAATTTATAGAACACAATACACTTAAAATTGAAACGTGACACGAAAAAACCGCTTGCCAAATTTCCTGACTTTTTTTTTTAATCAAGTGCAATCTATAATTTGCTTTAAAAATTATTATACTTGAGTTTTTAACAGACGTCATCGGACCAGAGTTTTTTAAGGATGTGTAGATTTAACTTTTGGAAACTCCGCTTTACTTATCTAATATCTTATGATTATGACTCAATGTTTTTGTTCAAGCCCATTTTAGGGTTTAGATCTTTGTAAAATAACCGGACAAACTTTTTTCAAAATAAATATATGATTATTGTTAATTAATTCACGGCGACATATAAAAATGATAGGTTAATTTTTTTTAGACTATGTACTTATAAAAAAAATATCTTTATGTGTATTTTAGAATTTTTTATCAAATAGGTAATGCCGAAATACTTTATCTCAACATTTTTTAAATCGCGTAAATTTGGGATCCTCCATCCATATAGTATAGCATATGCACGGTGTCCCACGGTGATGAGACATTTGGCATATTTCAGAGACTACGATTTTAATTTTGAAAATTAGGGCAATAGTGTTTTCGGGCATGCCCTTCTCAACTAATATGTATAATGGTGTCCACCTAACGCTTCCGGTTATACCGGAAGTTGACGTCATATTCGTTATTTTGTATGTAACACCCTGTATATTATTGCAATTTTGGATTCTACGTCAATTTTTAGATAAACTTTCGTAAAGGTTTCCTATTCTTAAAGTTAACCGTTTTTAATATATTTAATTTTTTTCAAAAAAAATTAAAACACTGCCCGACGCACTGCCTAATTAAAAAAAGATGTGTGTATTTTACAATAATAAAGCTAGAGCGATAAAATTTATAGGGGACATAACTAAAACTCTAAGCTTTCCTACCATAATTTCAAAATAACTTAATTTCATACAGGGAGGTAGAAATTTAATGCCGAATTAAGTCAACTTTAAACCATCCAAACTTATTTTTTTAATGGAACACCCTGTATATTTTTGCGCAACCTAATGAATAATTTTGTTCTCCTTTAAATTGTATAATGGTTCCCTATACATATCTCTTCTGGTTTTTATTATTTACTGTTTTTCCATGCAGTCAACGGATATCGCATAATTTCTTGCGAGGATGGCTGTGAAATTTTTAGTAGAACTTCAAAACAAGCACCTAATCTGTCACCAGTCTATTGTTGTCAATTTAACACATACAGTGAATGTTTATTTGAGTATTATTTATTGTTAAAGAATGGAAAACGTTTACATTTATTCAAATGCTGACATTCTAAATTTATTATTTATTCATGGAGAGTGTCACAAGATAATCAGTCATAAAGTAATTTTGAAATTATGGCAGGGAAGGAAGGGAGTTTTAGTTATGTACCCTATAAATTTTGTCGCTCTAACTTTATTATTGTAAAATACACATCTTTTTGAATTAGGGAGTACTTTTTAATTTTTTTTTTTAAATTAATAATTAGCCTTAAGTATAGGAAACCTTTATGAAAGTTCACCCAAAAATTGACGTAGAATCTAAAATTGCAATAATATACAGGGTGTTTCATTTAAAATAACGAAGATGACGTTAACTTCTGGCATAACCGGAACCGTTAGGTGGACGACATTATATTAGTTGAGAAAGGCATGCCCGAAAACACTATTGCCCAAATTTTCAAAATTAAAATCGAAGTAGACTCTGAAATATGTCTAATGCCTCGTCATCGTGGGACACCCTGTATAGCGTAATAATATGCATGTATATGGAACGATCCGTGTCAATCGTGCCACCCGCTAGTACAAAAATTGAATCGGCCAAAAAAATCGCACGACGGCTTAAAAAATTCGTTAAGATGAGCGCTTTCGAAAGCCGTGTGGCGCTTTTTAATTTTCAAGATGGCGGTTGCAATATGGCGGCTACTATCCACGAATTTTGGCGACCTCCTGAAAGAAGTGCTATTGAAAAAGGAGCGATGATGACGAAAATTTAGCTATGCAACAAAAAATGTTTGTCTGGTAGAGAGTTACCAAATTCCATGCGTGTCCTCTGAATTTTCAAAATGGCGACTTCAAAATGGCGCCGATATCAACGAAATACCAAATTTTTTGGCTTAAACCTGTTGCAATCCACATTTAACGGTGTATGAGCTAGTGTTATTCAACACAAAACATTAATACGGAAGTGCTCTACCAAATGTTACGTGCTCCTTGCACAAATTTTAAAATGGCAACCTCAAAATGGCGCTTATATCAGTGAAATAGCTCGATTTTAGGTCAAGATCTGCTAATAACGCCATTTAATTGCGATTAAGCTCATGCTATCTAACTAGAAACGTGCGTAAGCAAGTGCACTACCTAATATGATGTGCGCCTTACAAGTTTCCAAAATGGCGCATTCAAAATGGCGCCTATACCAGCGAATTAACACGTTTAAGGTCAAAATCTGCTGAAAAAGCCAATTGATCGCTTCCATAGTCTCACTAAAAGTATTCCTTGTGTGACTAACGCATCAGCATATGCGGTAAATTTAAAAAATGGCGACTGCAAAATGGCACCGATATCGGTGAAATAATCTCTTCAAATTGAGTATAAACTTTTTTCAAAATAATAACACAGCCACACACAAAAAAAGTAGTCTGTACTTTTCATGCGACATATATTATCAGTAGTTTTTTTTCCTCCTGATCACGAATCCGGTGTCAGAATTGAGCTATCACATCTCAGGAATTTCCTAACCTCAAAAAACAGGTCAAAAATAGCAAAAATTCACGAAAAAGTGCTAGGAAAACTAGAAAAAATTTTTTTTTACTATATTCATATGTTCATTTATATAGTTAAGACCCCGCCGAACGTGAATTAGCGGTCAGAATTGATGGTTCTTTTTCTAACCTCAAAAGAAATTGTCAATTAAGGTCAGATATCACAAATTTTCAAAAAATAACAAATCCGCACCAAATTTGGTATACAGGGGTTGTCGGGGTCGGTGATCACGGATCCGAGGTCAATTTTGCAAAATTCCAGATGGCGGATCCAAGATGGCCGACCAAATTTTCAAAAAATAACAGATTCGCATCAAATTTGGTATAAGGGGGTTTTCGGGATCGCTGATCACGAATTCGAGGCCAATTCTAAGCACGTAACATTTGGTAGAGCACTTCCGTATCAACGTTTTCTGTTGAATAACACTAGCGCATATACCGCCAAATGTGGATTGCAACAGGTTTAAGCCAAAAATTTTGGTATTTCGATGATATCGGCGCCGTTTTGAAGTTGCCATTTTGAAAATTCAGAGGACACGCTTGGAATTTGGTAACTCTCTACAAAACAAACATTTTTGTTGCATAGCTAAATTTTCGTCATCATCGCTCCTTTTTCAATAGCACTTCTTTCAGGAGGTCGCCAAAATTCGTGGATAGTAGCCGCCATATTGCAACCGCCATCTTGAAAATTAAAAAGCGCCACACGGCTTTCGAAAGCGCTCATCTCAACGAATTTTTTAAGCCGTCGTGCGATTTTTTTGACCGATTCAATTTTTGTACTAGCGGGTGGCACGGTTGACACGGATCGTTCCATATACATTAAGAGATTATTATACAATAATATAGACATCTTAAAAATTGAGTAGCGCCAACTTTATGGGGGCGAAGATGTACCTCCATAGAGCACCATAAAGCACATGTATTTATCTGTTTTTTGATTCAATGAGCGGATACTTACAGTACAGAATAATTCGTATTTTTTTGTTCATACATTTTTTTTGTAATAAAATATTGTATAAATATAATAAATCTTAAGACACTACCTATTTCTCTCGCTATTTCTCATATTCCTTCACCCTGATATAGAAATTATAGTATGTATTATTCATACAGTGTGTCCCAACCAAAAGACCCCAGTAACATTGAAAGTAATAATTTTCTGAAAAATCGAAACACATCAAGTACGTTTTCGATGGGGACGCATTTCAATGACTACTGATGATGAGGCTTTTTTCCCCTGCCGTCCGCAATTACTCTCTTAAAAAAATTTAAATAGTAAGAAGGTCAATGTCACATTCTAAAGCACTTTTCGATTACCTACACGGCTATATTTGTTATATTAGGTATATGATTTTTCATTCTAAATACTATATAGTGAAAAGAAAAATAAAAATAGTTATTTAGATTGTTACCATGCACCACCGTGTACCATTTATAAATGTAATCAGTGTCCCAAATGTATTGAACATTCCTCTGCACATCTGGAGTCAACGACCGACATTTATGAATTATTCGCTGACGCAAATCCTGAAGAGAATTTTGCGTAAATACCTACTTGGATTTCATTACCAGGTAAAAAATAAATCTCATGGATTAAGATCAAGTGATCTAGCTGGCCACACTACATAACTGTTCTCTTAATCCATCTTTATTGCAAGACAATAATAGTTTAGAAAATAAACTGTTTTCCAACAGCATGAGATAACTCTATTTTCCTGTAAATGTTAAGTAAAATCCGAGGTAAAATCGCTTTAAGAGTTCATATGCTCCTACATAAACAAATTTAAGGGATTGAGACCAAGCAATTTTTCGGGAAATTACTAAATACTTTCAATGTTTATCGTGGTTGCTGTTTTTGGATGGGAAACCCTGTAAGTTTTAATGCCCCATTGACATTTTCAAATTACGGCAACTCCGTAAAAATTAATAAAGATTAAATCCTATTACCTATTATGTTCTACATAATATTAACTACAATTATTTGTAGTTGATATAGCACACTTATTGGCATACATCGAAAATCTAACAAATAGTTCAAATATGATCAACGCACCCTTATTGGCATACCTGTTACTAATATTTATTTACCCATCCACAGCTGAAAAAAGTTAGAGTGAGAATGGAACAGGTATACAGTTTTGGTTTTATGTGCTTATATTACATTAAATTGTTAATAAATTATCCAAATATGATGAACACACACTTATTGGCATTCTTGTTACGAATATTTATCTCCCCATCCATAAATGAAAGATAAAATATTTTTTTAGGGCGAGAAACGAACATTCAATTTTGTTTTTTGTTTTTTTTTACATTGAATTGTTAACAAATTGTCCATCGACGCATACTTGGTAGCATACGTGTTCGAATATTTATATCATATGATGAAAGAAAAAAAATATTTATTTGGGCGAAAAATGGGCAAGCAAACAATTTTGAATATAAATGATCCCACATGTAATTATTAAGAAATCGGTCTTATATGATCGACAGACTTATAGTTGGCAACAATGGCAGCCTATACATATGCGTATGAAGCTTTATTTCTGCATCCACACTCCAATAATTACATGCATTAAGTTACTTTAATTATAATTAAGGCATCAGGCATAATTATTCCACATTTAATTAATATAAAAATCTATTTTCTGCTTTCCTATTTTCATCGTATCATATTACGAGTTGTATATAAACGGACGTAGTATATACCTATGGGTGATCACGGATTATGGTTTACACTGTTTACAGTCACTACGCTTTGTTCGGTTTCCCATTTAACCTAATTCCGAACCGTTCTAATTATGCGCAGTCTGAAATGTATGTTCGAGTCAGTTGAACGGTTCAGAATTTTGCAGATGCTTGTTTTGGTTTTATTCGAACTTGATTAGGAACCATTTTAACCATCCGAAGTAGTTCTTGTGCTCCCAAGCATGGATTATTTAGAACTGTATTATTTGGTGCATGCGTAGTTAATATTTCCTAAGATCGTCTTGATTATTTCCCATACATTTTGTAATTTCTTCATTTCGTGTTTTTCTTTGACGAAATGTAAGTATTTGAGTATTTCTGCATTATCATTTTCTAATTTCAGTTCTGAAGAAATACAGATAGATGGAATTTTGGAAATTTTTTGAACATATGGAAAATCTATTTTCCAAAAAGAATTTAAGAATTCTTTAGCTATGGTATTTTTTTTCTTTCTAGGTGAATAAATTTATTTATTTTTTACTATTTAGGGTTTATAGAAATATTCACATATTGTTGTCAAATACATACATACAAACGATCACATTTGTATCTTAAAATTGAAACTGGATATAAAAGAATTCCATTTCCACCAGGAAAATTATTTTAGTTTTTTTGTGGTACTACGCAAGAAAATGATTTTGAGATATAAGGCAAAAATGCAAAGAGTAAACAAATGAAAATGATTAGATTTTGTACTTATTAGTTTAGTACTAAAAACAAAAGTTCGCTGCAAATGTGACTTTCCAAAGAATCCGGATAATCGTTTAGAATTTTTTTTATTGCGTTATAGTTGTACGCAGTTTTTGGACTGTTCAGAAATAGAGAACCCATAGACCACCTGGTCTGTGTAAAGAACCGGAACAAAGCTTATGTTTTGTTATGGATTGACTCTACGTTAACACCTTATGAGTGAGTGGATAATTTTACTAAACAAATCTTTATATTCTTTATTAAAACAAAATATGTAATTATAAAAGATATTCTATAATACTTTCATCATCTAGATAAAGGACATGTACCTATTCTGTTCTATAATAGGTGCCTTCATGTTCGTCTTGCCATATACATATTTCAGTTTTATTAATAATGCCCCATGTTATCCACATCATTGATAATAACTTCTGTCAATATTTACTCCCTTAGGTCATTTAAATTATGAAATCGTTCGTCGGTTAGTTTTTTTTTTTCATATATGTAGGTATATCGTTGAAATCAGAAAAAGAGGAGACTACAAAAAACGACAAATATGCAGGGTATTTCCATTGAAAAAGTATAAGTTTATTATATATTCAATGTTCAATTGTTTTTTCATACATTTTTTTAAGATCGCAAGAAAATTTCGTAAGAGTTGACATTATCATTTTTTCTAGATAGAAAGCGAAAGCCAAATAAGATAAAGTGGGTAGAATGCTATGTGAATGCTTCTGTACATACAAAAAAAATTGAGTCGGATTCGTTTATAACCTCATAAAAGGACTCATTCAAGTACCGGATGAAATAATTGTGGAAATAAAGGAGTATTGAAATTGTCCACTTTGCATAGCATATAGCATATTTCCTTTCCTTTATATTGTTACCTACAACAGGTCTTTACGACTTCAGATTATCGAATTAGCCAAACAGTGGGTGGCTGAGAAAATTATCTAAATTCTAAAGGATAATGCAAACATAACAAGGAATAAACACATGGTATATTATCTCTAAAATGTCTGCATGTGGTTTGCATTATCATCGTTATCTCTTTTATAAACCGTGTAGGTAATATAAATTCATTTTGTTTACAACTTTAAAATTGTTTGATACTGACAGTGTAGGTAGATAATATTTTATTTGTAAACATATTTGAATTCAAATTATTCTTTCTATTCCAAGGTCGTATTGAGCACGTAAACGAAATAAAGGAATATAATATATCAAAATTAGGTATAAATTCAATGAGATTTAAAAAAAATTGTAATTGCAATCTACAATACCTAGCAAGATGGAACGACCAACAACTAAGTAGTGAAATTATTTATGTATTCGCTATAAAAATAATATATTTTCAAAATCCGGATCTAAAGCCACTAGTTTTCGAACATTGTTTCAATATAAAAAATATCACATTTGTCCAAATATCTCTGAAAATGTTTGACGTAGATTGATAGTAGAAAGTTTTACCAGATATTTTTATTATTCCAAATGAGTCAATTCATATAAGCTCAAATGAGCGGCTACTACAAACATATAAGTAACTTATTCCCTTTTAGCGTTGAGTGAGAAATAGAATTATGCAATGCAATGTTTAAAGGGTTATTGCAAAAACTGCTTTAAATGTATTGCAAGACGAAATTTCCACACTATTTTAATAAATAAGAAAAAGTTATTTAACAAATGTATTTTAAATTATTTAAAGAAATTTGAAAACTGAGTCTATATAACTATATTATTTGAAGCTTTGCTGAATATGATATTGTTAGAATTTGATTGAAACAAAACTAATATTCGATTACACTTTTTTTAGAGAGACAGTAGAAAATAAGTATCAATTGGCATTTTATTTATGTTATAATTCTAATGTACCATTTTTTAATTAATTTTCAAGGTGCTAGCTAAATTAGCAGAAAACTGAAAACCAACGTTTGGAAAGACGTAAAGTTTGAAGCAATCAATAGATTAAGATTATCTAAAGCATAAGTAATTATTTTTTTGAAGTTTATTTTACTACCGTCTTACGTTTAAATAAATAAAATAGGTAATTCTCAAATAAGTGAATCTTAGAATCTTCCAAGTAGCAAATGGTTATATTCTGTCATTGTAATCGGTAATCAATAACCACTCCAGTTCAATTGAGGGTTTTTCCCTAAGTTTTACACGAATGAGTCTTATTACTAAATAAATTCTTATGTGAGGCGCTAATATGGCACTCGGCACATGTTGAAGACATCCACGGATTTAGATTTGAGAAACGAATTATTACAATGGATTAACAAGTTTGTTATATTATACAGGGTGTCCGGTAAGTACCTCCTAATCTCTCGGGAGTGTATAGGGGAGGTCAAAATAAAACTAGTCCTTCCTATATATTTTTTTCCTAATGTGCCCCCTAACGGAGTTATGGGGGGTCAAAGGGGTACCTAGAAATTAACGTTTAGGGTTATAACTTTGAAACCACCCTGTATATTTTAATAAAATTTTCGTACGTTGTATTACACATGGAGCTCTACGATTTGATGCTAAAATCAACTTTTTGCTATTATCAGGTGTCCAGAAACGGACTGGCCCTATCACAATTTTTCTCAAAATTTTGACAGAAGTAATTTTATCAAACTGAAAATATTATTATTAGATACTCTGAAGGTTTTTCTTTAAAAATGGTACTCTTTATTTATTTCGAAAAAATGAACGGTTTGCGAGATAAATCGGTTTTGAAAAAAATTGGTAACAAATACAACAACAATTAAAATTTATTTTTTTACAATAAAATCATTCCCGCTAGTGCCAGCCTACAGATTCACCATAAACATTTACTGGTGGTGAATTAAGGGAATGAATAATGCCGTTTCTTGTAAAATCAACATCTATGACCAAAATACATCTACAAATTATTATTGCTCTTGTCTCCATGGAGTTCTTTTCTATTGTTTTCGTTGTTAGACCCTGTTGATTTTAAAGTACTTGTCAAAGGCGCGTGACAGAATAAAAATTCAATTTTATTGTGGTATTCGTTTTAAGCCGTTAGAAATAACATTTAAAAATGGAAGAATATTCCTGTGCAGAATATGCTGATATGCACCTAATTTATGGGGAAGCATTATGCAACTCCGTGGAGGCAAGAAGACTTTATGAGGAAAGGTTTCCGGGTCGACATTTGCCGAGTCCAAAAACTTTTGAAAGAGTTGATCGTAGTTTAAGAGAAACAGGTAAAAAAAAATAGTGAAAAACGTTAGTGAAACTAATTTCTTCCGAATCCTTTATTTAGGAAGCTTTTTGCCACGCCGTGGTGGAGCAGGAGCCCCGAGGAGAGTACGAGACCCTCATGTAGAGGAACAAATATTGGAAGACGTTGCTAATAATCCTTCAAATAGCATAAGGAAGCTTGCGGCGCAAAACAATGTTACAAAATGGGCTGTACATGAAACTCTGAAAGAACAATTGCTTTACCCGTACCACATCCAAAAAGTACATGCTATGTCTCCAGATGATTATCCAAAAAGACTTCAATACGCCAATTGGTTTTTACAGCATCATATTCGGAATCATAATTTTGGTACATCTATTTTGTTCACCGATGAAGCAGGTTTTACAAGAGACGGCATAATTAATTCGCATAATCTACATGTCTGGGATGAAGAAAACCCTCACGCTTTAGTTCAAACTCGCTACCAACAAAGGTTTATGGTGAATGTGTGGGCTGGCATTATCGGGAATCATTTGATTGGTCCATTTATTCTGGAGCAAAGACTTAATGGTGCTCTTTATTTGCAATTTTTAGAGGAAAATCTAAATATTTTGTTAGAAGAAGTGCCCCTTCAAATAAGAACTGAAATGTGGTACATGCATGACGGTGCACCACCCCACTTTGATCGTTTAGTACGTCAACATCTGACGAATGTTTTTGGTGATCGATGGATAGGTCGAGGCGGACCTGTATTATGGCCACCTAGGTCGCCCGACCTAAACCCATTAGACTTTTTTCTGTGGGGTCATTTAAAAAATAACGTTTATTCAACACCCGTAAATAGTAGAGAGGAACTTCTGCTGAGGCTAACACAGAACTGTGACCATCTCCGCAATAATCACGGAATATTATTTCAAGTGCACCGGGAAAACATTCGTAGGATTAGAAAGTGCATTGAAGTACGGGGTGCTCATTTTGAACATCTACCGAAGTAACATTTAGGTACCTTTGTTCATTGTTGAATGTTCTTTGTTGCATGTCTTGTAAGTAAGTTATTTTTCAAATGTTATTTTTAATTGGTCACTACTTGCTCATAAAGTATAGCCAACCCGTTCAAAGATTTCTGGACTTGATAAAGTTAAAGAAATTAAATGCATGAAATAATATGTAAAAAAAATAAATTTTAATTGTTGTTGTATTTGTTACCAATTTTTTTCAAAACCGATTTATCTCGCAAACCGTTCATTTTTTCGAAATAAATAAAGAGTACCATTTTTAAAGAAAAACCTTCAGAGTATCTAATAATAATATTTTCAGTTTGATAAAATTACTTCTGTCAAAATTTTGAGAAAAATTGTGATAGGGCCAGTCCGTTTCTGGACACCTGATAATAGCAAAAAGTTGATTTTAGCATCAAATCGTAGAGCTCCATGTGTAATACAACGTACGAAAATTTTATTAAAATATACAGGGTGGTTTCAAAGTTATAACCCTAAACGTTAATTTCTAGGTACCCCTTTGACCCCCCATAACTCCGTTAGGGGGCACATTAGGAAAAAAAATTATAGGGAGGACTAGTTTTATTTTGACCTCCTCTATACACTCCCGAGAGATTAGGAGGTACTTACCGGACACCCTGTATATAGAGTGGCCCAATGGAAACTTTCCACCACGATTTTTTTGGTTTAAAATAAAAATCTGGGAAAACGCTCGGACACGTCGACTTTTGATTTGAGGGGGAACTATTTTTCAGTTTTTTTCATCCCCGTAGCTTTAACCCCCGTAACTGGGGAGAGAACAACCCCCCAAATTTGAATAGGGGATAGGAGTCGTGCTATACCCCTTTTTAGAGGTCTCATCGAGTTCTTTATGACCCCACAATTTTACCTCATTATTTTTATCCGTAACGAAATGACAGCTTGTCAAAATAAAAATAAATAAAAATACTTACTAATGTATTAATTAGGTCTACACGTGAACTTTATCTAACAAACTTCAAAATGTCCGCCATTAACATCCATGCAATAATAAAATCGATTCTCTATCTCTTCTCTAACATTCTGCAACATATCGGCAGTTATCCTTTGACATTCTACAGTTATGCGTTCTTGCAGAACTCGAAGAGAAGCTGGCTGTGTTTTATAAACTGTAGACTTCAAATGGCCCCTGTATGTATTTACAAACGGTGCCGGGTGTTTATTCGCCTGCTCACCGGTAATGGGGCTTCCAGTAGGTTCGTACGCCTCCTTATTGACGACAGTCGAAAGGGCCGACGCGACGGGGGTGGATGGCTCTGAGACCGGCGTTCTTCCTCCATGGAGGTTGTTGGCCTGCTTAAGAAGATGGTCACGCTGTAATTTTTATCCAAGACATGGGATCTTGCACATCACGTACTGTTTGGTAGTAGGGTTTCAACTCGCCCTGTATGTTAGGATTTCGACTGCCCCTGTATATGTAATGTTTTGCACTGACTCTACTAAAACCTTAGGATTTTGTATAACACTGCGAGTACTAGGACCTTATAGTCAATCGTGTGGCTAGGCACTAAAAGTTTTGATTCTGAAGTCTTTGGTGGGAACCTGCAAGCTATAGGAGCTTGGGCACTGCACCTCATAGGAGAGCTAGTGGATTGCAGCTAATGAACTGAGTACCTAGCTTTAGGGGTCTTCGTCATAGTCAAGGACTGCCTAGACAGGAAGTTTGAGGAGCTTCGGGAGCTATAGAGTTCGCACTTGAAATTTCGATAATCTTTTGAGTTGTCCATTTAAGTAAATGATATACAGTGTATTATTTTGGTTAGGTCCGAATTTCGTCATATTCGCCAGTTTCCGAAATTCGAACCTAGTTTTTTGTGGCGGCACTCAAATCAAGAGGATGGGGGCTGCTGCATCGTGGTGATCTGGCTGCATGAAGAGATTTTTGGGCGCGACGGCGGGAAAATTGGAAACATCGATGAAAACGTCCAATTCCCGCACCGCCCCGTTCGGAAAGCGGCTATTGACAGCATCGGCCCTCATCAACGTCGAACATTGTGGAGAGGGTGTTCTGTAGGTGCTAAATGCGCGACGACGGGATTTTGGAAAGATGGGTGAAAATTCCAATTTTCTCTCCGCGCGCTCGTAATCGCCGCGCTGAGGGCGTAGGTCCTTTGAGACATCGTCCTTGATCCTAGCTACAGTCGATTTGGCTTGAAGCGGTCTTTTCCGTCTTTTTCGTTCGTGATGGAATGTGGGATGAATTTTGAAAACACTCGAAAGTTGAAGTACGACAACCCTACAATTCCATACTTAAAAATGTTCTGAAAACGTGTCTATCCAGTTAAAATGTTTGTATATGTAATTTGTACATACTCATAATTCCCTGAACTTAATACGTTCGTGGATCTACAAATAGAGCACAATTTTGAACAGTTGACATATCAACTCATTTATATAACATATCGATCTTGTTATCCCTTTGAGATGTGAAGTTGTCAATATCTTTCTCGTTAAATCTTTCCCAACAGTTTTTCTATACTGAGCACCTATTTTTTCTTGTCTCATTGTATTTATTAACAATGTCTTTTTTTTTAGTTGAAAAACAACGCTCACTTTCTAGTATTGTCATATGGGGTCACAATATTTTTAAAAGTTTACTTTCAGAAAAATTAATGCACAAGTAACTGTTAATAAACGACTGTAAGATAACAACCTCACTTTTACATCTATTTTAAAAATTTCTTTATTTTAAAGTACTCTCATTCAGTTTTAACTAGTTTAAGACTGAATATTCCTTTTGAACTAATTTAACAATGTGTTGAGGAATGTCTTTTTTAGCTTTTAAATCGACGTATCAAATGAAATAATTGACACACTATTAAATGATTACTGAAACCAAACCTGGATTTAATTAATTTATCGATATTATTGTCACAAATTTCTAATGAAATTTAACGTTTTGAGCTTTTGGTTTTCCATACCATACTAAATAACTCGTAACATGCCACATTATACATTAGCGTGGTCATGTCACTGAACTTGACTATTTGAATACTAATATAAACCGAGGAGAAAACCACTGGCCGAAATTTATACATTAAAATATTCATTTCAATAATTAATTACTCAAGTATTACTCAGAAATAATAGAAAAGAAGTAAAGAGGTGTAATGGCTTCAGATGAACGCGCGAATTGTACGTGTGACATATAAGTCTGTTTGATTATAAGTGGCCCGCGCTGTAACTCGGTTACCCATTTTGGATACCCTCGAAAGTATAATATATTTTTTTAAATAGGATATTATTTTCTTTATACTGACGCAAAAATTTTGTTTTTTCGTCACATTTTAGATGAGTTTTGACGTCATCCATTTTTTTAATGAGATATAAAATTTTTTGCCTGTTTTGATAGATTTTTTTTTATTCTCTTTCCAACCATAATGCCTTTGCATCATGAAATTTTTTAGATAAAATGAGAAAAACTTTCAGCATTTGACTTTAGTTTACGGTGTTCGCTTTCTAAATCATATCAAATAGAAGGCGCTGGAAAAACAATTTTACATGCCGCTATCTGTCACATATCGGTTGGTTTGTAATTACTGTCACTTTACAACTATCAAAATGAACGATTTTAATGAATTAATTGATATACTGCAGGTTTATTATGAATGTAGAAAAAACAGTGTAGCCATATTACATCGACAACGTTATCCTAATAAAAATTTTCCTAACAGTAGAAAGTTTACTACACTTGAAGCAGTTAAGGTATAGGAAAAATACAGGGTAGGCCATTAGTGTGAGAAAGTAGAATAACTCTCTTGTTACTCATAATATAGAAAAGAAGTTTATATAAAAGTTATACAGAATCAAGAAACTTAAACTATAAAATTAATTTGGTACATATAGGGTGATGAGTAAAAACGGGACACGCCAAATATTACATTTTTTAAATGGAACACCCTGTATGTTTTTAAACATATGGATTTACGAGAAAATCCTATATATGGCAATATAAACAGTTTATCATTTTAGTGCAGGGTTGCAGGGTTAGGTGGAAAATTCTTCGAAAAAACATGATCTCGAAGAAGTTGTATTAACTTTCAACTACTAACACTTGGAGCAAAAATATTTGATAGAGTTATAGGCAAATGTTAAGCAAATACTCCTATACCTATATTAGCTAATATCGATATTTTATACAGGGCATTTTTTATAATACGATCATTTTTAGAATGTTTAAACTTGATTTTCTAAAATTTTTCAAATGGAACACCCTACCCTGTATTTTATTATTCTATTTTATTCACATATCGGTCCATTTTAACTTTTATAAAGTATGTTCTACACCTAAAGTTGTTAGTTTTTAAGATATAGCAACATTTCTGGAAAAAACTAATTTTTATTATTTTCGGTCGCACGAAATGGCTTTTGGAAAAAACTATCACATTGTGTCAACTTATCAGTTCATAATTTATCATTCCATTTTGAGTCAATTTTATTAGTTATTGTTTATTTGTGGTATTCTATAAAATAATACATCTTCGAGGTTTTCGAAGAATTTTCTACATAACTTGGCAACCCCGCACTAAAATGTTAAACTGTTTATATTGCCACATACAGAATTTCCATGTGTGTTCCATTTAAAAAATGTAATATTTGGCATGCCCCGTTTTTACTCATCGCCCTGTGTGTTTCAAATTAATTTTGTCCCTTAGTTTTTTTGATTCTGTACAACTTTTATATACAGGGTAGCCCATCGAAAACGTACCGCAATGTATTACAGGGTAGTAAAGAACTTTTCGGCAAAATCCAAAAACAGGTCAAATTTGTTTCTGAGGGGGACAACTTTTGGCTCAAAAAGCATACCAAAATCTTCAACCCCCTAAGTGGGGTGCTATCCCCTAAATTTTTTCAAATGAGAATGGGGGTCAAGTGGGGGGTCATTAGAAAGGGCTTTTAATTCTCTATACATCGATTCTTTCTTTTTGAAAATCGATTCATTATTTTAGAAAATATGCAGCTTTGAAAATACGAACAATATTTTTGACGAGAAATGCGAAAATCGATTTAATTTTACTTCAAAACTTACGGTATTAGTCAAGTAAATGCTGAAAATGTTGTCCGCCAACTTGCATACAATGATACAGGTTGTCTTCAAACCGTTGTCGAACATTCTGGAGCACTTGCGGTGTTACTTCGCGACATACATTAATGATTCGTCCTCGCAGATCTTCCAAGGTATCAGGTGGAGTGCTGTAAACTTTGCTTTTAATGTGCCCCCAGAGAAAGAAATCTAAAGGATTTAAGTCGGGTGACCGAGGGGGCCACTCAATTGCACCTCTTCGTCCTATCCAGCGTCCTGGAAACGTCTCATTTAGGTAATTGCGCACATTGAGCGAGTAATGTGGAGGAGCTCCGTCTTGCTGGAAAATCAGTTCGTGTTCATTGTAAGCAGGGTCGTCCTCTATGATATTTGTTAGAGCTGGGTCGATGACATTTTGTAGTAAATCCAAGTACATATCGCCTGTCAAATTTCCAGGAAGGAAAAAAGGACCTACAATGGAATTTCCAAAAATACCTGCCCATACATTCAACTTCTGGGGGTGTTGGGAGTGTGTCTCATGGAAAATCCTTGGATTGGTATCAGCCCAGTAACGACAATTATGGCGATTCACTAAACCATTCAAGAAGAACGTACACTCGTCCGAAAAACACACATTAAAGAGGAAATTATCGTTTATCGCTCGTTCAGTCATTATTTCGCAAAATTGCAAACGACGATCAAAATCGTCTTCATTTAGCTCTTGCACTAGCCGAATCTTATAAGGATGGAATTTGTATTTTTTTAATATTCGTTGGACACTTGTACGACTCACTCCTGTCGCAGTAGCCAATTGCATTGTACTCAGCGTACTATCCATTGCCACTTGCCCCAATACCGCTATTTCCGTAGGTTCATTTAGTACCGGATTTTCAACCTGCCTCTTTTTGTTATGAACGGAGCCAGTTTCGCGAAATTTGGCCACCAATTCGCGAACAATTTTTCCAGACGCATGTTTCTCAGGATGCCGTTGGTTGAACAGTTCGGCGACCCGATTTCCGCATTCATTGTTTTTGAAAAAAAGCTCAATAATTTCTACTCTTTCTGGAATTGAGTACACCATAATTAATCAATTTAAAAGACTCGGCAGTATTGGTACTCTTCAACTACAAGTCACAAGACAGTTATCTAGCAACTTCTTGTGGCCTATCTAAATACGAAACAAAAAGCGGACAATTTTTTGCTCACCAAAATCAGGCTAAAGAATTCGCAAATCAGAAAAAAAAAAGCGAATTCTTTTGAAGGAATTTACCAAGCTAATACCGTAAGTTTTGAAGTAAAATTAAATCGATTTTCGCATTTCTCGTCAAAAATATTGTTCGTATTTTCAAAGCTGCATATTTTCTAAAATAATGGATCGATTTTCAAAAAGTAAGAATCGATGTATAGAGAATTAAAAGCCCTTTCTAATGACCCCCCACTTGACCCCCATTCCCATTTAAAAAAATTTGGGGGATGGCACCCCCACTTAGGGGGTTGAAGATTTTGCTATGCTTTTTGCGCCAAAAGTTGTCCCCCTCAGAAGCAAACTTTACCTGTTTTTGGATTTTGCCGAAAAGTTCATTACTACCCTGTAATGCCTTGCTGTACGTTTAAGATGGGCTACCCTGTATATATTTTTTTCTGTATTATGAATAACAAGGGAGCTATTTTACTTTCTCACACTAATGGCCCACCCCGTATGTATGTAACAACTTAGTAATATTAATAAACAAAATATTGAAATTTCAACTGAACAATGTTATTTGGTGGTGTTAGAAAACTTAATTTTTTACGAAACCCCAGGGAAATAAATCCAATGGATTAATATCTGGAGATCGTGGCGGCCAATATATGGGTACTCTTGTACCAATCCAGCGATCTTCAAATGTAACATTCAAATAATTTATGTTTATTTGGGCATTATGTGGAGTGGAGGTGCACCATCTTGTTGGGAAATAATATGGACACACTCATTAACTGTTAGGTTAGGTAATTCTTCCAAACACTCTTTTAACTGATCTCTAAAAAAATTGTTATACCGTTCACCAGTTAAAGGACCATGAAAGAAGTATGACCCTAATATTTTTTAACCTAGCATAACACACCATACATTAATATGAAATCGATTTTGAACATTCCTTTCTCAATACAATCTCATTTAAAAGAAATATCTATGAAGACACCACTCATCTACAGTGTGACGAAAATAAAATGTGCGTCAGTGTAAATAAAATAACATCTCATTTAAAAATATACAATGTATATATTTTACAGGGCGTCCACAAATGGATAACCGTGGCCTTTATAATCAAACAGACTGTATAGGTATAATTGCTTTAATAACACTACTCAGACTTATACATCGAATTACTTCTGTTCTTCTCAATCACTCCACTTTCCCTCCACCCTTAATATAAATATTGCAATTCATACTGTGCATAAAGACGAGAGAGATATCACAATAATTGATGGTGAAATATCGATATCGAACTATTTCGTACCGATTCGTACTAGGACAATATCCCACCCTCATTTTCTTCCTCTTTCATTTGGTATTTTATATGTGTAGTAAAACATTCTTAGTAATAATCTTTCTTTATTATCGTATATTTATGAGGGACTAAAAGAACCTATAAATAAACCATTAGATATTTCTTCACTCATAATTATTAAATTTAGAATTCCGAGTACGATTTCTCCAAGATTTTTATTTGTTTATTCTTATAACATGAGTAATTATTCTGCAATATTTTAATAAGTTAATTTGTTGTAAAGATATCTATAAATAACTTTATATCACATTTTTATTGTTATTTAAGATAACACATTTATTTTGGAGATATAATTTTCCCAAAAATAGGTTTAATGGTGACGTAATTTTTGTATTTTTTGTACATATCGATTACTGCTCTAACAAAAATTTTTAATGTATCAAATTTATGTAATACTCGTACAAATCCGTTCCCTTCGACATATTTTATATTTCTTCTAGGCAGTGATGTAAAATGACCGTCATTTAAACGTCATGACGCGGTCGACCGCGTCATGATAGGTTTTGTTTCTTAAATATTTAAATTATTATTATTATTTTTTATTACAATAAAATAAAATCACTTTATAGATACTTTTGATAATTTTATTAATGTTAATATTAAATTAATATGTATTAAATATTCATTGTCAATGTGGTAAGAAGTAGGTTTATGTTCCACCTGGTGACGTGGTGTCCTTAAAACTTAACCAATGGTAACAATTTTTTGTTTTAATACTTTATATTTGTCATCTATAGCCAAAGAACATGTGTTTTTTTGTGTTGTTTGTTTTGTAGTTAAAAACTTTTTTAATATTAATATAGTTTTGTTGATGAATTTATTAAGGCAATATTGAGATTCAGTAATTTATATTTTAGAAAAATGACATTAAAATACATTTAAGTACTATTATTTTTCCTAACTGAAACTATTTATGACGTGTAATGACCGTCATGACCTGGTCACGAGTTTAAATGACGGTCATTTTACATCACTGCTTCTAGGTCATAGGGTATTCTGTAATACCCCACTGATAAAATTCTAAAGGTCTGATAAACAGCAAGAAAAAAGTTCAATAAAAGTAGATCCACAAACGCTGTTTGGAGATATAAGGTGATAAACTTTTATAATTTTTTTGTTATTCTCATTTGTTTTACGAATTTTAACATAATCGCATAATCCGTTTAAATTCGGTACATTCAACACTTTTTACGAAATAATCTGGAGTAATATTGTTTTAGAAACACAAATCTTATGATTTCACCATTTTTTGTTGCTAAGGCTCTTTTGAGCAAAGACAGTTACCTAATCTGTTTTATTCTTTATCATTTTGACATTTCCTTTTTAATGTACATATTTCATAAGTTTAATATATTTGTTTATCTAGATGACATTGTAAACTAAATTTTAAATTAAATCTTTTTACTACAAATATCCCCCCCCCTTGTACAATATTTTCAATGGAGTATTGCAATACCCAGTATAATAAACATACAATATACATTTTATTCAAATACAGTTACAATAAATACATACTATTTATTAATTTCAGTGTTAGTGTTAGGAACAAATTTTACTTTGAATTTTATGAGAAAAGGTAAGATGTTGAATCAATATGAATTTATTTATTTTTTTATTACCGAAATTTTCCGATGTGGAAACTGTTCTCTGCAAATTAAATATGTAATAAGTACCTACTAATTAGCAGTCATTTGAAATATTAAGTTAGCTGTGTTAGTTACAATCAGTTCTCCAATACGTATTTTTTTATCGCTTATCATGGTCGTTTATTTATTTTTGAACCTCGTTTGAACATACCATTCATTTTATTAAATTGTTTGCAAAACATTATTAAGACAGTCTTTTTGTAATAATACATATAGTATGGGCCACTTAAAAGAGACCAACCTCTGGAAATAATCAAAATTGTTCGAATACGTCATTTTTCTATTTTAGGGATCCTGGAGCATTCTCGTATATGCCACTTCAAACTGTTTAAAATTATTAGGGGGGAAGTTGCTCCCCATGGGGGGTGAAATGGCAGATGAAAATACTTAAAAAAATTTGTGTGGAATGTGTCACCTCAAAAACAAAAATTGATGTGTTGGATAATTTTTATAAAATCAATTTACAAAGGCATAAAGTAGGCTGGATAATTTTCGATTTTATTATTTATGTTTATTTGGTATGTTTTATCAAATCTATCAAAAAGGAAACGATCTTTAGACCACAAACCCAAAACTGCAATATGTTTATTATATTTTGTAACACAAATCAATTAAAATTTATATATATATATTCTGCTTTTACTTTGTGATACTTACATATGGAATCGCAAAATAACCAGTGCCAGTTAAAACTATTGTAAATTAAAAATAATTCTATTAAATTGTAAACAAGTCAGTCATACATTATTAAGTTTAATAAGAAATTAACAGAAAAATGTAGTAGATCTAACTTTTATTTCCAGTTAGATAAAAAATAGATGTTTCTTATTATAGTCCAGTCTAATTATCGTCCAGTCTTTAGATGGGATGCTTGCTACCTTTATATAAATTTAAGGAAACCACCCCTTAAACAAAAACGACACGAAAAAGGTTTCACCGCAATTTTACAACAAATTATAAGGTATTCAAAATTACAAAATTTGAAAGTTGGTCTGCTAATTTATGTATCTCTTCATTTCCTATATTATACTTATAGAGAAAAATATGTAGAAGATTTCACAGAATTTTAGACCTTGAATTTTAAATAAATAAATACAAGGTCTGTTCAAGAAATAACCGAACTTTATTTTATTATNGACTCTTCTCGAACTTTATCTATAACTTCCGGAGTTTTTTGTGCCATCTCCATCCAAATGAGTTCTGTTAATGCATCTAGATTTTGTGGTCTATTTTGGTATACTTTACATTTTAAGTATCCCTATAAAAAGAAATCTAGACGAGTTAAATCTGGAGAACTAGGTGGCTTGGTCTTCTTCGCCCTATCCATTCATCTCGAAAGATTTTGTCTATTATTATTATTATTATTAACATGATAAGAGTAGAGGTAAAAACCTATAAAACTCAAGAGCAAAAAACAATATGAAAAAAAATCTTTTAAACTTTAATTTTATACAATGTTGGTCCTTGTCTCCTTCAATGTACTCCCCTCCCCTATTCACACACTTTTTCCAGCGGTATTTCCATTTCGCGAAGTACTCCTTTAAAGTCTGTGACGAATTTGCTTTAATGTCTGAAAACGGCGCCTTTTCAGCACTGCTTTTAATTTCGGAAATAAGAAAAAATCGCAAATTTTTGGCACAAAACTGACAAATTGACAAAGGTGAGTGTGCGGGCGCATTGTCATGGTGCAAGAACCATGACCACAACTCTGGTATCTTTTTGCAGAATTTTTCGCGTAACTGTTGTAAAACACCTTGATAGTACACGCGGTTCACCTTGAGGCAAGAATTCGAAATGTACAATTCCATTATACCTAGTCGAAAAAGACTAATGTGCTTTCTTGGGCCGTGGAGATCATTTGCCAATCCATTATAATGATTGAACTTTTGTGCCAATGTCGTAGCCGTAAACCCAGCTTTCGTCTCCCGTTATGATCCTTTGAATGAATGTTTCATCGTCATTGGATTCTTCAAGGATTTGCTTTTCAGTTGTTTCACCGTCAAACGAGGAACAAATTTTGCTGCAACTCGATGCATGTTCAATTTTTCTGTCAAAATTTCATGACATGACTCGGTTTAGATGTTAACTTCTTCTGCAATTTCTCTGATAATAAATCGCCGATTTGCACGCACCAGACTTTGAGAACATGGTAGCCATCTGTTAAAGTCGTAGGTCTCCCTGGTCGACGATCATCTTCAATTGACTGACGACCACTTTTAAATCGTGAAAATCACTGGTAACATTGCGTACAACCCAGAACATCATCTCCGTAAGTTGAAACGTTCCCGGGAAAGTTTTCCCCAGTTTCACACAAAATTTTACCTTGCATCGTTGTTCCAGAAAATTGCACATTTTAAAAATTGACACTAACACTTAAACACGTCGCTCTCAAATAACTGTATCATGAAAACTAAGTGAGATATTTATAATCCAAGAACATGTGGTTGCAGAGGAGATTATGCACAACGCAATGCTGCCAACCGCATATCACAAAATACCTATCTCCATTAGCGCGTAATTCGGATATTTTCTGAACAAACCTCGTACATTTAAAGACCCTATATAGTACCAACGGAGATGTATATAAATATGAACGTACCTATGCGTTGTTTATTAATCTTGTTTTGTTTACCAACCTTTTTATCCTGGACTACATAGATAGGCAGCCAAATTTTGTTCTCATTTCCCAATTAAATTTTCCAATTTTTTTTTTAATTAAGTTAAAATCCACATTTGCCACTGTGGAATATAGGTATTACCATTTATTTTCAAATTAATCATTTATAGGTACTATGATTCCAAAATCTGGCGGAGACTACGCATACATCATGGAAGCATTTGGGCCTCTGCCAGCCTTTCTATATTTGTGGGTAGCTTTATTTGTGTTAGTTCCGACTGGTAATGCTATCACTGCCATTACTTTTGCTCAATATATCGTACAACCTCTATGGGGAAATTGTCCTGCACCATACGAAGCTGTCAGGCTTTTGGCTGCCGCCACCACGTGCATATTGACGGTAAGTTGTCGCAAAACCTTAATTTAAAAACATTTTGTTAATAGTTATCCCATTACAAATATCTAACACAAGACTAATGTGGATGTAATTGTGATAAGTAGAGATACATAATTCATGTCCCATTGGAATCTTACCAACTTTAAAAAATAATTAATTTATATTTTCAATGTTACCTTATGTTCCAAGAAAAACTTAACTCATTGCGGCTTTATACAGAAACACATGTTTGTATGTATAAGTTGATTATGAAAAAAAAAATTGTTTGCACGTACACATGCAATTTTTTTTCGAGATCTGGGAGGAGGCTGTCCTTAGTTTAATTTTTTCCGCAAATTTTGTTCAAAATTTTTTTTTTCCATGTAAATTGTCTACGTGGGCTCATAAGAAACAGTATGAATGAAACATTATCAAAATATGACAACTTTAATTTTTACCAGCCGTCGAGTTTTTATACAAATATCAGAGACAACCAACTATACTTTGAGGATAGCTTAGAAAAGTTGCTGAGGATCAATTTGAGTAATGCAATCGTTACTACCTAAGTAGGTACATATCTAATTCCTAATTCTACATTAATGGAAAACCTGTTAGTGTTACAAACATGCATTGACCCGGTTCTATTTGATCCTGAGGCAATTCTGCAATAGTCTTGAATAAATTATTCTAGTTAACAAGGTTACTTAAAATTTCAGAATTAACACCTACAGGAGTCAAATCATTCGAAAAAAATTAAATAAAAAAGATTCTACTTAGAACCTGTCTCATAAATTTGCATATTGAGACGATTTTTTTGAGAATTTTTTGAAAAAATACGCCACTCTTTTTCAAAAAACCCTTTTTTGGTTAAAAATTAAAAAACTCGAAAAAATAAAAATGTACCTATTATTTTTATATATTTTTTTTTATTAAACTACATCCCAAAAACGCAATGAAAAAAATAGTTTATGATATCTTTAGTTTTTGCTAAGTTACAGGTATTTGAAAAGTTTTTACCCAAAATATTCAAATACAACTTCTTGAGGAGTTGAAATAAAAATTTGAAAAAATTCATTAAAGGTACTCTAAATGGGTACTAAATACTCGGGAAAATATGTGGGTATTTAAGAAAACTGACAATGATCGACATGTCTTGAAAACTACTGATCAGATAACTACATTCTAAAAACTGTGTTAATTTTCAGTGGCTGCTCCTGTATAATCCAGGCGTATTGAATATCAGTTTAAACTTGGAAATAAACATTATCATGAGTTACTTTTAATTGTCCAAATTTTATTGTTGTCATGGTAACGACTTAGAAGTTATAATTGGAATATGAAACCACTCTAAAATATTTTAATGAAATTTTACTGGTATTGACAGTTAAGGCCTTGACAGTTAACAACAATACATGTTTTACGATAAAAATATTGTTTTCAGTTTCGCCAGTGACAGTGGCGTGCACACAGGCGCGTCTCTAAATATTGTTAAAGAAAAAAATGATACATCACTGATTTTCTTAAAATAAAAATTACTTTTGAATTCCTCCTTGACTGTTTTTCTTATGACACCCCGTTTTCGAGTAAAAAAAATAAAATCGATTTATTGCATGGCGTAAGTCGGTTTCAATAATTTGAAAAATAGCAGAAATTATGCACTTAACTGCTTCACACTCAAACTCTCAAAGTGACACCTAGTATTAATTTTGTCAAACAATAACAAAAACGAGTGCACAGCCAACTTGCTAATTTCTGTTTAGATTGTAAATAGTGAATATAAAAATTGATAAAATTTTTTTAGACTGATGTTAACTGCGAGGAATAATTTTTTGTAACAAAATTGGTACAAAAAAAAGCTGAGTGCATAATTTCTGCTATTTTTCAAATTATTGAAACCGGATTACGCCATGCAATAAATCTGGTCAAGACATAGCAGCGTTGTTTTTCGTTTTTTGTAGTAGTAGGTTGTTTACTGTCATAGTGACAAATTTTACATATTTTTCGAGTCCGATAAATAAATCTTGCAAGCCTGTCCGATTGCTTCCCAAGTTATATACCTGCTCTAATACAAAAATACAGTCCACTAACAAAAAGGGTCTTTCATTATCAATACAAAATCGATTTTAATTTTTTTACTCGAAAACGGTGCGTCATAAGAAAAACAGTCGAGATACCTTTTCTCTTCTAAATTGAACAAGGAATTCAAAAATAATTTTTATTTTAAGAAAAATCAATGGCGTATCATTTTTTTTCTCTAAAAATATCGAAAGACGTGCCTGTACGCACGCCACTGGTGAAACTAAAAACAATATTTTTATCGTAGAATATGTATTATTGTTAACTGTCAAAGCTTGTAAAATTTTATTAAAATATTCTGAGCGGTTTCCGCAATATTTATAAATTTGCATTTTTTTATTAAAACTTTATCACCCTGTAGATCAGAAACTAAGCGTTTCCGGAATATGGTATATTGAAAAAATATATCACAAATCACTTGCACTAAACCTCCTGCAAGGAATGCATCCACTTAACAAACACCCATATTAAACTTTGTAGCCGTTTTTTTTTATATAGAAATGTAGATAGTTGCTTATAAAATTAGTTTATTTGTTACCTTTAGGGTGCCGGCATTTTTCCCGTGAAATTCGATATTTTTTAGGGGTATAATTTATATATACAGTGTGTCCCCGGATGGGGTTCCACCGCACTCTTGTAAACTTTTTTATTGTTGATTTTTAGAGAAAAAGTATATCTTGATAAAAAGTTTTACTTATCTTGGGAAGCCATGGGCATTAATCAAATATGTAATAAAATATACAGGGCGTCCAAAAAATTTTAAAATGTGAAATTTTCTCTAAGCAAGGTGCCTTTAATTTTTGTTTTCATTAAAAACTGTATTTACCAAAATTTAACAAAAAAGAACTCAAGAAATGTTTAAATACAGGATTTAGTCAATAAAGAAGAATAATCACACTTTTTATTTATCCATCATTGACCCATCAGGGTCTTATGTATACAAGTCTGCTGCGTTCTATGGTTTCAAAGAAAAAAGGTTTTCTTGATCAGTATTGCCTGATGTAATGACCATTATATATGTGACTCCGGAACTCTCCGGTCGTTTAAAGGTTAATCTTGTTCAATATGATGTCGCTAACATCAATTTGAAACAAACTATCGAGATGACCCTTTAGTTTCCATAATACACACGCTAGATTTAGATTAGAAAGAAAAAACTAAATATTTTCTTATTTAATGATATATTTCTTACACTTATGAGCGATTAAACATTTTTTTTCTAGGTAATAAACTGCTATAACGTTAAATTGGTGACAAGGGTGCAGGATATCTTTACAGCTACAAAAATTTTTGCATTATTAATAATAGTTGCCGCTGGTATATATTATTTATGTACAGGCCATGTTGAACATTTCAAGGATCCTATGGAAGGAACCAAGTGGCAACCAGGATATATTGCCCTAGCTTTTTATTCAGGTTTATTTTCTTACTCAGGGTGGAATTATTTGAATTATGTTACTGAAGAACTACAGGACCCGTACAGGTTAGCAAAAATTTGTATTATTATATTGAGCAGACTAAGTCGGGCTACATGAATACTTTATTTAAGAAATAAATTTGCTATAACATAAAAATGATTAAACACGCAATACTCCATAAACAGTGTTTCATTTGACAAATTGTGTGACAGATTAACAATTGTTTAAGAAAAAAGTAAAAAAGTTCGGAATCAACAAATTTTTCTGTTTCTATTTATTAAAGTATTATTTTATCAGTCCCAAAAAAAAGATAATTTATCTTTGCGGTCTAATAAATATGTTTATATTTTTTGCAGAAATCTCCCTAGAGCAATATGCATTTCCATGCCTGTAGTAACCATAATTTACGTTATCACAAATGTAGCGTATTTTGTAGTACTCAGTAGGGATGATATATTATCCTCAGAAGCAGTTGCTGTGACATTTGGAGATAAAATGTTAGGATCCTTTTCGTTCCTGATGCCTCTGTTTGTTGCTTTTTCTACATTTGGATCATTAAATGGAGCGATTTTTGCTTCATCCAGGTTATTCTTTGTTGGAGCTAGGGCAGGGCATTTGCCTCGAGCAATATGCCTCATTGATATTAAAAGACTGACTCCTGTCCCATCTTTAGTGTTTATGGTGAGTTTGCTATTATTATTCACTAATGCGCTATTAAAATTAGTAAATAATGAACCATTAAAATTGAATAAAAGAAGGTCGATGATCTCCACGTACTCGAAGCTTAGATATAACAATTATCTAATTCCACTGATTAAACTGAAATGGCACTCTTGTTTGTGTTACATTGTTATCATTGTTAAATTTTTATTGTCATTATATTATTCTATCTCATCTCGACAGATGCAACAAGTAGAAGACTTACATAAAAATTATTATTGCAAAATTATTTACAAACATACATGTCCATATAGAACGTGAAATTCATAGATAAGATACAAGTTGTAACACTACAATTAAAATGTCGTCCAAACTTAAGAATATTTTCTTATATAAACATTTTTCCTTAAAGTCCTCATTTGCCAAGATGTTAAAAAATAATATCATCTGATTCATAAGAATATAAGAATTTTTAAGATAGTAAATAACAGGATATTGCAATAAGGGTGACATTTTTAAGCTTAATTTGTAAAATCATTTAGATATATTCTATTTTTATCCAAACGTATAAAATATTGTTAATTTGTACCAAAATGATAAAACCTGTGCAATAAAATCAAAAGATATTCAGTAAATTTACATTACAAGAATGACAATATTTTTTTCCAGTCATATGTTATAATTTTGGAGGAAAATGGTAACTTCATATCTATAGTCCAAGAGAATTAAGCTCAAAACCTTCGAGATATGGCTGTTGCTTGACGTAGATTAGATATTAGTAAAAATCGGTCGAAAATAATATAAACAATGAAAATATAAGGTTGCGCCAAGAAAAAAAGTTGTGCTATTTGCAGAAAAAATTAAAANAAACTTAAGAATATTTTCTTATATAAACATTTTTCCTTAAAGTCCTCATTTGCCAAGATGTTAAAAAAGAATATCATCTGATTCATAAGAATATAAGAATTTTTAAGATAGTAAATAACAGGATATTGCAATAAGGGTGACATTTTTAAGCTTAATTTGTAAAATCATTTAGATATATTCTATTTTTATCCAAACGTATAAAATATTGTTAATTTGTACCAAAATGATAAAACCTGTGCAATGAAATCAAAAGGTATTCAGTAAATTTACATTACAAGAATGACAATATTTTTTTCCAGTCATATGTTATAATTTTGGAGGAAAATGGTAACTTCATATCTATAGTCCAAGAGAATTAAGCTCAAAACCTTCGAGATATGGCTGTTGCTTGACGTAGATTAGATATTAGTAAAAATCGGTCGAAAATAATATAAACAATGAAAATATAAGGTTGCGTCAAGAAAAAAAGTTGTGCTATTTTCAGAAAAAATTAAAAACTGCAAAAATACTAAAAAATCACGTGGTTTTTCTAACATTTTCCAATATAACTTCTTAAATATGTAGTTTACAGAAAAAACTATTACTGATGAAATTGTTTGTTATGAAATTTGCTATATGACAGAATTGTTTTGATACCTGTGCATTTCATATTTTTGTTGCTAGATAGCCAAAACAGCGTGAGAAATTGATGAAAATCGGGGTAATTTTGAAGAGTCCAACTGATAGGTAAGAAATTGTCCAATTCTACTATAAATGTAGATGTAAGTACTTTAAAGGATTACAAAACTAAATCCCAAAACTCGATCGAAATCGGTCTGATAGTTTTGGTATGAGACAATTTGTTACTAAATTTTAGTGCGAAATGTCGTTATTTTTTTGCGTCAGTGCTGAGGTTAAAGTAAGGCATTTTAATTTGCGCTGATTTTTTTACACATACTTGGACTCTTTAACTATCATATAGAATCGTTATAATATTAATTTTCTTTTTTTAAATAATTTTTGAAGCGATTTCAAAAATTCGAAAAATTTTGACTTTATAAACAAATACTTTCGTGAAGCGGTTTTGCGGGTTGGAATATATACCAGAGTACTAAAAAATAGTTCTCGGAAATACTCTTAACTTGAAAAAAAGAACGTTCAAATCGGTCATATAAGTTCCGAGATATAAAGTGTCAAAGTCAACAAGCGCTTGCTGCAAAACTACATAATGTAACAACAACAAAAATTGAATTTGGTAGGTTTTTTAAAGAACTTTCCGTATGTGTTTTTACAAATATGACCGCACGTGTGCTTTTTATATGAAAATTCAATGAATATCGTTAAGCCGAGAAGAGGGGATGAATTATAGAAATTGAAATCGTGCGTTCAAAGAGCGCGCGCGCTTCGGCGTTCAGTATCTCGGCTTCTATGCATATGGCTCCGATTTTGATGATTTATTTTTATTCAATTACCAAGGTTTCATTAAAATATTATAAAGCCCTTTTCGATCTATTACGACTAAAAATTTTCCACATTTTGTTGTTATACTGTATATTCATGTAAATAATAATATCGATGGTAGGATATAGGTACATAATCCTCTGTTACCAGGTATTTGTTTTAATAATGACGTGGTAATAATGTTTAAATAAAATCTTGAAATTTTTATTTAATATGTAATTTATTTATTGTATTCATATAATACAGAAAAAATATAAATACAAATAATTATTTATTTATGTTTACAAAACGTGTATATTATATTTTCATAATCATCGTATTATTAAAGTTTTTCACTTTTTTACATCATTGGTGTTTTCACTTATAATATCAGCATTTGAATACGTATCGTTGTCCATTATTTTCAAATCAGTGTTTAACTAATTGTAAGTAGATACCACTGTTAAATTAACAGCAAATAATGACTTATGGTTGGTTAATTTGATTTTTTAAATTTGCCTCCAATTTCATAGTCATCCTCGCAAGAAAATGATCATTTTATTTATCACAAAATCCGTCAAAAACAGAAAAATTAGAAGATAGGTATAGGGAGGTGTAATATGGATATATGTGGAGTAAATTTCTACAACAGATTTTTATTAAATATACAGGGTGTCCCATTTAGAAAAACCAAGTTTTGGCGGTTCGGTCAATCAAATTCGACAATAAATATGAAATTGAAATAGGTCGAAGACCATTAGACCATTAGAGATACATATAGGGAAGCTTTATAAAAGTCCTCTAAAAATATGCGTAGAATTCAAATATACAAAAATATACAGGATGTTCCATTTATAATAAGCAAATAGGTGGCGACTACCGGTATAACCGGAAGTACTACAACAATGGCATTATTTTATTTAAACTCTAAATAAAACCTCCAAAACCACCAGGTCAAAAATTTTCAAAATTCAAATCGAAGTAGTCTCCGAAATATTCTAATGGGTCGTCACCGCATGACAGCCTGTATAATGAATTGCAAAGTGCGATTTTTAATTGTTTACTAAAGGAAGAAATTTTTGAGAGCGAAATCAGCAACTATGCTATAAAAAAGCTTAATACATTTTTTAATAATGCGATGATACGTTTTATAAATATCAAATAATAATTATTTGTATCTGCATTTTTTTCTATTTTATATGTAAACAATAAATAAATTACATTAGGACATAAAAATTTCAAGATTTTAAACATTATTACCAAGTAGTTATTAAAATTAATACCTCTTAACAATAGTCATCGATATTATTTACATGAATATACAACAATGAAATGTATGAAATTTTAAGCAGTCGTAATAGGCTGATAAGGCTTTATAATATTTCAATGAAATCTTGATAATTGAATTCCTCTCATTTTGCTATATCGATTTAAAAAAAATCATCAAAATCAGAGCCGTAGAAGCCGAGATATTGAACGCCGAAGAGGGCGCGCTCTTTTTGAACGCGCGATTTCAATTTCTATCATTCATCCCCTCCCCCCGGTTTTGCGGCTCAAACGGTCGGTTTGGCGATATTCATTGAATTTTCATATAAAAAGCACACGTGCGATAATATTTATAAAAGCACATACGAAAAGTTCTTAAAAAACCTACCAAATTCAATTTTTGTTGTTGTTACATTATGCATAGTTTTGCAGCTAACGCTTGTTGACTTTGACACTTGATATCTCGGAACTTATGTGACCGATTTGAACGTTCTTTTTTTCAAGTTAAGCGTCTTTCCGAGAACTATTTTTTAGTACTTTGGTATATATTCCAACCCGCAAAACGGCTTCACGAAAGTATTTGTTTATAAAGTTAAAATTTTTCGAATTTTTAAAATCGCTCCAAAAATTATTAAAAAAAAGAAAATTAATATTATAACGATTCTATATGATAGTTAAAGAGTCCAAGTATGTGTAAAAAAATCAGCGCCAATTAAAATGCCTAACTTTAACCCCAGCACTGACGCAAAAAAATAACGACATTTCGCGCTGAAATTTAGTAACAAATTGTCTCATACCAAAACTATCAGACCGATTTCGATCGGGTTTTGGAATTTCGTTTTGTAATCCTTTAAAGTACTTACATGTACATTTATAGTAGAATTGGACAATTTCTTACCTATCAGTTGAACGCTTCAAAATTACCTCGATTTTCATCACTTTCTTACGCTGTTTTGGCTTTCTAGCAACAAAAATATTGAATACGCAGGTCTCAAAACAATTGTGTCTTATAGCAAATTTCATAACAAACAATTTCAGCAGTAATAGTTTTTTCTGTAAACTGCATATTTAAGAAGTTATATTGGAAAATGTTAGGAAAAACACGTGATTTTTGAGTATTTTTGCAGTTTTTAATTTTTTCTGCGAATAGCACAACTTTTTTTCTTGGCGCAACCTTATATTTTCATTGTTTATATTATTTTCGACCGATTTTTACTAATATCTAATCTACGTCAAGCAACAGCCATGCCAATGTGTAATTCTTCTGGACTACTATACCAGTGGTTATAACCGAGATTTAATATTTTCTTATTGAATGCCATTTTGTCCATGTATTATACACAGAAAATTTTGATTCAGTATTCTTCATTTATTCAGAAGATGTTTTGAAACATATTTTCAAAAACTTCAGCATACTGTATCTCAAAAATAATGGCTACAAGGGATAATCTGATAATCATTTTGGAAGAAGAAAATGTTCCTTCATTTTTGCACATTGTGGTGTTATATCCTGAATATTTGTTTTCTATAAGCTTATATTTCAGTTGTCTATTTAATATTAATTTTATTTATGTTTTATTTGTTTTAGTGTATTATAACGCTGGCTCTAGTGATAATAGAAGATGTGTATACTCTTATCAACTATGTTTCTTTCGTAGAAGCTCTTTTTATCGCGCTTAGTGTAACAGGACTACTTTACATGCGTTGGACAAGACGTGACTGGAATCGTCCTATTAAAGTAAACATTCTTCTGCCTATAATTTTCTTCATAATCTGTGCCTTTTTAGTAACATTTCCTTGTTATGTTAGTCCAGTTGAAGTAGTTATAGGCAGTTCGTTTATAATCTGTGGCATACCAGTTTATTTCATAACTATCGGCTGGAAAAATAAACCGTATTGGCTCAGTAAGATTTTTAATGACTTTAACAATGGTTGTGCGAAGTTGTTTATGTGTGTTCCTGCAGAAGACGACCTCATAAAAGATCTTTAACATTATTGTAATACATTAGTGTCTTCAACTTGTATAGAATTTGTGCCTAAACTACACTATGTATAAGTACTTGGGAGTTTTTTCACATTTGGAGCAGTACTGATGAAACATTTTAAACGATTATTAAATGTTTTTAACATCTAATTCAAATTGAAAATTTCTAAAAGTACTTAAATGTAGTACCTACAGAGAAAGTTTTGTAAATTTGATAATCATGCAATGACATATACAGACCCCCAAATTGAGTATATTAAATATCAAATTTTATGGAAAGATTTAATATGTAGAGCTCTCCCTGGATTCCCTGTGTGTGCCATTGTAAACAATCAAAATTATTTAAAATAAGTTATTGTAAATATAAAAAAATCTAGTAATTCGACAGTGCATTACCATCAGCAGTAAAGCCAATCAGTATTACAAAATATTTGAAATTATTAAAATACGTTTCTTGTATATCTATTAACCTTCCTTATTGACAGTTTTTGTGCGAAAGTTTAATGAAAAATAAAATTAAAATTATGTACGAGGCGCTATCGTCTAATACAAATGCAAAAGTATATTTTGCAACAAGAGATGAAGATGTCGTTTTTTTCCTGAATTAAAGGACAGTTAACAAGTTCACAAAAAGTATTTCATCTTGAGTAGAAAATGCAATTTTCTCGACTGATATAATTCATGTTCAACTTAATTCAATATGAACTATTATTCAGCAACATATGAGTTAAATTGTTAGTCATTTCCACAGCGGCAAACATTCTATTCAGAATTGTCACTCTCACATAGAAAAGGACATTATTTGTTAAGTAAGATATTATTTTAATTAAATTTTGGGTTTTTAAAACAAATATTCTATTGGAATTCAATTAATTTATGTTCATGTAAATTTAGTTAGTTTAGTGTTTTAAGGTAGTTATATCCCAAGTACGGAGTTCAAATAGAAAACTTTCGAGCAAGTCTCATATTTGAGTCAATTAATTTTTGACAACTGGCAACATTATACACATGGAGACTACACAGGGAGCACGAATTCCATGTAAACAAATATTTTACCAAATTAGAGGGCGCTAGTGTCCCACATACCCCGAAATAGTGGAGGGGTGATAAAGAAAGCGGCAGTTTGAATTAAAAATCAATCATGTCGTTTTTGTGATGTGTTAAAAATTTTAAAATAAATGATGTAGACTACTTTGAATTAGATAAATAAATCAATAAATATTGAAAATATGTCAGTGTACAAGGAACACTAGTGACTCCACCGGTAAAAACTATAAGTAATTTCTACTATTACATTAACAAATTTTGTCAATTTTCCCGTATGAGTTTGTGATCCTTGTCTAGTCTCTCTGGTCGTACAGATTGCAGCTGTGTGTGAGAGAGAGATTGATGGAAACTTATATTTACGCGACACAAGGTTAAGTTAGATTAGTGTTAAATATAGTAGATGCATTACAATCATTTGGTACATTTTAAAAAAATTTTGCAGGAATCGTCCTTATTGTTTGATTTATTTTATTAGTTCCTTTAGACGAAAAACGCAAACTGAAACGTCAAAATTTTTTAGAATATCAGCACGCAAACAAAATAACCTTTCTTCAATTCACGTTTCATTTATCTGAATAATCATATGAAAAACTTTGTGGTTTGAGAATTAATATCTTTAATCCTAGCTGGTCAATCCTTTCCAGATTGATTTCCGAATTGGTCTTGCTTAAAATTTGAGCAATTTCCCGAATGGGGTTATTTAGCTACAGCAACATTTTAATCGTAAGGACAATATTTTTTGAGGTGGCGCCATTCCGGATTCTGGATTAGTTTGGAGGGTAAGTCAGTATACTGAGTTACAGCACTTAGGCCCCATTGGGCTCTTTGTGCATCCTCCCAGCGAAAGATCAGCTATCCTGAACCGTCAACCAAACTATCAAGGAGGAAAAGGTGATGGCGTTGCTCAGGGGGTCTCCCTGATGTAGGCCATAGAAGGCCACCCTTCTCCAAGCACGGATTCTCTCGTTGACGAGACACCAGTGCACTCGCAGAGTACTACACAGAAAACTGTCTCGTCTTCCTGCTCACAATCTATAGATAAGTGTTTCGCACTTCCTCATGTTTCCTTAACCAAAGAAGTGGCGCCACTAAGCCTATGCTAAACATAGTCAACTTTGATTAAGCATAACTCAGAAACTATGTGGTAAAATGTGCTGAAATTTTGCAAAAGTATCTATCAGGTGAATAATTAATTACTTATACTCAAAGTTTCGTAATTATCTTGAATATTGTCGATTTAGGTGATAACTACCTTAATTAAAAAACTTAGGTATGACATTTTCATCTCTAGAGATAAAACAGATAGCTAATAAACATTTTCATCCTGAGAGAAAAATGTTGCTTTCATATTGACTATACTGTGAAAAAATTGTTACTTTCACAGATACTAGTTCCTAGAAAAAATATTTATGCATAAATATATTTTTTTGTATAACACTTGATGTGCTTTAACGTTGGCAAACAAATAATTTTCTTAAATACATTGCATTCTCATCTTGCATTAATTTCAAACTTTGAAGTATTAATAAAATTAATTTTATCATTTAATCTAAATTGATATGTTTTCATATAAACAAATAACTTATTAATTTTAGTTTATCTTTTTTAAATATTTTGTTACACTATAAATTAAATAGTTAAAATAATAGCATTAATATTTTATTTTCAAATTATTTTTAAACATATTTCATACATATTTATTTTGTTTTATATTTATATATTAAGCAATTTTTCATTAAATAGTATAATACCTTCTTACTATTTATTTTATATAAAAAAAATTCAAAAATTATTTATGCCAGCTTTATATATTATTGTTTTCAATAATTAAAATTATGCACAAATATAATTTATCTTCAATTTTTTGTATTGTATTGTATTAATTTTATTTTTCATTAAATAATTAATAAAACATGTCTTACTAAAGAAAGTATTTATGAGTATAGTTCAACACTCTTAAACAAAAATTTTAAAAAATGCATCTGTTTCTGGCATTGACCTGATCTGTAATTCATATGTGATTTATTAGTATGTGATGTATTATCTATAATGTTTACCTCCTGTTTTTCCATTATTCTGTTTACTACATTAAAAAGACATAATCATTCCTTTTTTCTTTTATTCATACTATATTCATTCCAGGAGCATTTGTCAACTGTTCTAAATACCTACTTCATATGCAGAGAGCAATGGTGTATACAGTTAGTTTTTATGTACTGTTAACTTATATCAAATTTCTCATTATAGAACTAGATATAGGTAGAATGAAAAAAAATGAGAGGTCAAGCCACTGTATACACCACTGGCAGATAGATTATATACCAGTGGTTATTCTACGTTCACTTTAACTAAAATGTTAGTTAAATATATTGTTTCGAATTTATGTAATTTAGAGATAATTTATTATTTATGTTACATATTTTTGTACATTTTTTCATGTGATGGAACATTATTTAGTTAAATAAAATATTTATTATAATTCTTTGAGTCTTATCTTTTCAACATCCTTTATTTGTAGCATCCTTAAGGAGTTACATTACCACTCAGGAAAGTGGTATGAAAATATATAATTTAGTAGAAACATTTTAATTTTATTGTTTGTACATAGTGTTTAGTGACGTTTTGGATGTGAAAAGTCACATAAAAATGGATAAATGAGTCGTCATTTTTCATTAATTTTGGAAAGTTTCTGTAAGTATACCTACAAAATTGTAAAAAATATCATCTATACAAGTATCCTTACATAAAAATAACACTATATGATAACTGTTTATCTGCAAGCCGTAAAAGAATGTCAAAATTCACGGATGTTTCGAATTCTGCTCGAAGCTCCCCAGACGCTACGAACGGTCTTCTACCATGCCAAAAACCCGATAACAACTTCTGAAGACACCCAGACGAAATCCCACTTTTAAAATTTTCAAGAGGATGGATCGACACCAAAGCCGTCTCCCGCAAGACCTCAGGGTCGAATTATGGTCGAATCTATTTAATTTTAGATAACCAACTACTACCGACAGACCATACCAAGAGAAGATGCAAAGGTTGTGAGCCAAAATGAAGTGTAGTTGAATCAGACCATGCAGCAGCCGTTCGACCGAGAGAGATCCACCCTGCCCAGAGCCGGTTGGTTAACTTATGGTGAGGCCCGGGTCTACAAGCTCTACACAGGCCCTTTCTAAAAAAACAAAAAAATGAATAGGTTTTTGTTTAATTCTAAATAAAAAGGTCACGTCATGCAATCAGCTACTTGTCGATATAAAATTTCAAAACTTAAACACATTTTTGGTTTCATTCTAAAAAAATCAGCTAAAATATACATAGACTCCCAGCCCCTATCGCCCACCTTAATGCAGCCCTACCCCTGCCGGCGATTGAACGCGCACCCGCGGTAATTGCAGGCTACAGCCAGGGCACAGTACCTGATGAGAATCTAGCACCGTTTTAAAATAATTCGTATTCATAGCATTCTGTTCTATCAAGAAGCATTCAAATAATATTCTCAAGTTATTATTTCTCTCCAAAAAATACCCAAACCTCGAGCTCCAATTCTCTCAACTCCACGCTGAACCAAGCCTCCTAAAAGTTTCATTACCGGCGCTCCAAAGAGTCCGTACACAGTGAACCAAAGACAGTGATTTTCAGACACTAGGTATCACACCCGAATCAAGTGCCTACAGGGTGACACAAAAGCCAGAACCACGTTTCCAAGCGTCCCAAATTGGAAACCAAATTTAGTGAAGTGCTCGAACGGCTGTGTAGGTCGCAACACACCCCAAACAAATAGATTGTGGCATCCCCACCTGAGCTTCCCGTCTCATCAAGCGGGTGTACGACCCGTTGATGATCCTTAGGGAAGAGTCTAGTAGGTCCCAACGGACGGGATCCAACCAGGACGAAGTACATCCGCGTCGTGGCGCCAACGTGGGACCACCACAGGGAATAGGTAACCAATTTACCTCGTAGCCAGGTGACCAACCGAGGGCCTTAATTCTGGAAGAGACCGAGACCAATAACATTCCGCGACATTGCGCCCAACGTGGAGCTATGTTGCTGAACGAAACTGAGACTACAGAAGATCCGCGACAATAGCCTTAAAGATACTTTTTTCTCAATTTTATTTACAGTTTTAAATTGACAAATCTTCATACATACATTAACTATACTCGACGGCCGAAAATATAGATAGTGATTCATACATAATATAGAAACACTATTACCGTAAAGTCAGTTCAGAGCGAACAGCCGAGCTGAGCGGACGTGTTTGTTTGTGAGGTGAAGTGCATTGCAACGAGCAAGATCTACCTGCCTTTATTAAGGCTACGTGGAAAGAATCCCTTTCTTTCCTTTTAATCACCGACCTAATCCCCGGCTTAAGCATAGAGGCCGTCGGCATCTNTAACTGGATTTCGGCTAAGATAGTCTACATGCGCTAATTTGGGTCCAGGTCGATATTCGATGTTGAAGTCATAATCTTGCAATATCATCCACCACCTAGCTACTCGTGGATGTAAATTCTTTTTAAGAGCAGTAGCTCGAACAGAATTACAGTCAGTGTATATGGTAAAATGTGTTCCATACAGGTACACGCGAAAATGTTCCACCGCATCGACAATAGCCATGGTTTCCAAATCATAAGAATGATACTTGGATTCATAGTTTGTTGTTCGTCTGCTATAATATGCGATAGGATAAGTAAGATTATTCTCTTTTTGGAACAAAACTGCACCTATACCAATCGAACTAGCGTCTGTATGTAATTCGCTTTGCAGCTTCGGATTAAAAATTCTTAGAACAGGTTTATCAGTCAATTTTTCAATGATTAAATGTCTTGCACACTCGCACTCGTCAGACCATTCAAATGGTTCACTTTTTCGCAACAGTTTACTGATTGGAGCCGTAATAACCGAAAAACGTTCTATAAAGCGGCGAAAATAACTGGCGAGACCCAGAAACTGTCGTACACCTTTCACATCTTTGGGAGCAGGCGCTTCTTTAAGAGCTATAACTTTTCTAGTACTAGGCCGTACCGTTCCGTTGGCAATAATAACTCCAAGGTACTCTATTTGGCAAAGAAGACACATTTCGCATAATTTAATCTAAAACCCGCACTCGCTAAGGCATCTAATACCACTTTAAGATGCTGGAATCCTTCTTGTACAGTTTTTGAGGGAACCAAAACGTCATCCATGTACACGAAAGCCATATTACCCTTTAGTCCTTGTAAGGCTTTATCAATAGCGTGCTGATAGACGGCCGGAGAGTTAACGAAACCAAACGGCATTTTATTATATTCAAACAAGCCATCAGGGGTGATAAATGCAGAAAAGTGTTTCGAGTTTTCTTCAATTTCCATTTGGTGGAATCCGGACTTCATGTCCAGAGTTGTAAAGAAGCTGGCATGACATAGTGCATCAATTTGGTCCAAAATGAAAGGCAAGGGGTAGCGTTCTCTAATAGCTTTTTTATTAATTTCCCTATAATCGACGCACATTCGTAAATCGCCAGTTTTCTTTCTTACAAGCACAATTGGGCTGGCATAAGAAGACGTACTCTCTCGAATTATTCCACTGACCAATAATTCGTGGACAATTTCTTGTACTTTTATTCTTTCAGCATGTGCTAACCGCCGAGGTCGAAATGCGACTGGCACATCGTCCTTTAAACGAATTTTCAATTCACCTGTCGTTATATTAGTAGCAGTCTTTTCTTGGGCATCTAACAGAAGTTGCTTTAATTTCAGTTTTGTGTGCTCGTCCAATCCTGACATATTAGCGTCAGTAATGTTGCTGAATGTCGAAACAGTCATAATTTGAGGCGCGTTGGATAGGTCATGGTACAATTCTAGTCCATTGGAACTTTTATCGACACGTACGTGACTTTGTCCAACAACATCCCAACNGTGAAGTGATTATGTGGCAGTGAAGTGAAAGTGTGACAGTGATAATATTCGTGAGATAATTATTATAAAATATGTAAGTACCTACTTAAATAAATATATTAATAGTAAACATTACAATATTTTGCGGCGGCGTAAGCCGGGTGGTGGTGGGTTATCGATGCCCAAGAGGGCATCGTTTTATAGAAAACACTTAAAATTTAAAAACAAAATGTTACTAAAATATTTTTGAAGTTTTCTCGATAAAACCTCTAAAAATAATAGATGTTATGTTTTATTATATTTTTTCCATATTTTCTACATCATGTTGCCCGCACGCCTCATCCTCCTTACTAGTCCAAGAGCTAGCGATGAATCACTATCTATAATTTCGGCCGTCGAGTATAAATCGTAATAAAGCAGTAAAACATCTTTCCACGATGTTATTTGTTATTTTTTTTATCAATCCATGAAAATTTCTGAATATCAAAGTTTAAAAACTAAGATATTAGTAAAATATATTTCCAAGATATTTTATTATTTATTAATTTTTGTTGATCTTGAAAATTTCTAAATAATAAAATAAAATATTCTAAATGACAACAATTAAACAAAATTTACAAAATTATGCGATAGTTTTTCGGTTTACTATACCGTGACCTGTGTCGCCGCCAATTATAGAATCGCCTTTCACTTCCTTATCCTTAGCTAGTAATCTTTGACCAGCCCTTGTTTTTCTCGGGCTAGGCTGTGTGGAGGAAGATCCTCTATTAGAACTGCTAGACCTGTCCTGATATTCATTTCGGTTTTTGTTGGTTCTAAAGTCGCTACGGACGAAACTTCTTAACACTGTTAGAGGCAGCTTCGTTGGACATAATTGATGTACATCTAGAAAATTTCTAGGTTTGTGTAAGTAATTAATTTAACTTTCTTGCGACGTCGCGAAAGCAATAAAACGAATCTTGTATTCTACGAGTACGAGTAACATTAAATGTACGAAATTCCTTATAAAAAGCGAATCTCGCGATCGTGAAAATACCTCTTGTCTCTACGTACACAAAAGTTACCACCACAAGAATCTATAGACAATCACTTTAAAGTTATTGTATTGTTTCTCTTCCTACGAAAGCCAATATAAATAATAGATTTTCCTGTTAATACATCATACATTGCATATTGAAGTCGACATGTCTCGAATACAATTAAATATTGGGAAAAACTTTATATTACAAAAATTAGTCAATATTTAACGATCTTTAAGATGGACTGCATTTCCATGTTCCAGGGATCAAAAAAATTTTTAGTATTGCCACGTCATCTATAGAGACATATTTGAACTAACAGTTCTAACTACAATTTGAAGCTATTAGAGCAACCTAACAACCCCAGTTTCCAGAACTAAAATAAATTTCTTCATTTCGGAAATATTGGCAGTGGGAGTGTTAAATGGCATACCCTATATATATATATATGTTAAATGAGAGAGGGTTTCTACCCCAAATAAATTCCACTTAGGTCCTTTTACAATACCTATTTTATTTTACAACTACGTCACATTTAATTTACTCCGCCCCATTACGTCTCTCTACGTCGACTGGTGTTTCTCCCCGCTTTTCTCGTCGATCTCGTCCGTCTGCCATCGAGTGGTTTCGTAGCCGTTGCGTAGTCGCAGATCGCAGATGCCTTAAGTAGGAAGATAGTCCGCAGTAGGGATCATGTCAGGGTTTAAGAACCCCTAAAGTACACCACCGTTAACATATATATATATAGGTATATGTGTATTTATAAAATATTTCATCACGGTAGATTAGCCAACACAATTACCTACAATAAAAAAAAATTAATTTTTACTGTTTAGTTCCTAAGCTAAAGCTACTTAGCATTGTGCGCCTGTCAGCCGTACTCGTACATTATTCAACATATCGACATAAAACAAAAACGTACGTGTGGGGTAAACCTTTAACTTTAAGTAAACAATTGTTTAAATTTACTATATAGTTGCATATTTCAGGGGATAAACTAAGGAATTTTAAGAACTACCCAAAATCAATCACCCTATGCTAGCTCAAAGAAAGCGCCCGAAAAATTCGATTTGTGCAAATAACAGACACGCATTTTGTTATACAAACAAATAAGAAAGGAGGTCTACTTCTAATAATTAAATTTTGCAACTGCCAACTGCCCTTTTTAACTTTTAGAACTAACTTTTTTTTAAAACTAACCCTTAGATTATGCGCTGGCATAATTCTAATAGTATACAAGCGGAACGCGCTCGAAAATGAAACTTTCACCGACCGTCGCGTCGTCCGGGACGTGTGGTGGGGGGTCAGCAGGGGACGCGCGCGCGTCGTTCGAAATGCGACGCTGGTTATTGACTTTTCTCGGCTTTTACTTGACCAAAAAATGTGCTTTTTTTCAAATCGATGTATCAAAAAGAGAGGAACACAACTGTGCCGATAAAAATTAGAAATTCTAGAAACTTTTAAAGCAGTTTTATAGTTATTAAAAATTTCCGCCAATTTTACATTGTTTTTTAAAATATTTACAAGTTTTTTCTTACCCTGTTTAAGAAATGCCGACGTAGCATCGCAACCAGTGAATAAATTTAAATTAAATTAATGCAATTAAATCTCTAATTTCAGTGTAGTTAAAACTGTTGCCGGTACATATTTTTTCAGTTGCTTTATCTTTGACTGGCTTTTAGAATTTCAACATTTTATCGGTATTGAAATTTTATTTTTTATTGGTAACAAACTATACTAAGTACGAAAAATTTTTTTTATTTATGAGTTTTGAAAAAATTAAATAGATTCAGTTTAAAGATAATTAAAAAATCTTAGAAACAGGTTCTTTCGTTATTTTTCAGTTTTCGACAAAATGTTATAAATTCAATTTTTGTTCAAAATTTTCGAACTCTCCAAATCACTCAAATAAATANAGCAGTTTTATAGTTATTAAAAATTTCCGCCAATTTTACATTGTTTTTTAAAATATTTACAAGTTTTTTCTTACCCTGTTTAAGAAATGCCGACGTAGCATCGCAACCAGTGAATAAATTTAAATTAAATTAATGCAATTAAATCTCTAATTTCAGTGTAGTTAAAACTGTTGCCGGTACATATTTTTTCAGTTGCTTTATCTTTGACTGGCTTTTAGAATTTCAACATTTTATCGGTATTGAAATTTTATTTTTTATTGGTAACAAACTATACTAAGTACGAAAAATTTTTTTTATTTATGAGTTTTGAAAAAATTAAATAGATTCAGTTTAAAGATAATTAAAAAATCTTAGAAACAGGTTCTTTCGTTATTTTTCAGTTTTCGACAAAATGTTATAAATTCAATTTTTGTTCAAAATTTTCGAACTCTCCAAATCACTCAAATAAATAATGATGAGAGAATAAACTTACGAGTTTATCATTTTACTCCGCTGTGCTTTCTGCGGAAATATACAATTACTGCTTTATACAATTCTCTTCCTGATAATTTTAAAATTTTTAATATTAACAAATTCAAGTATAAATTTAAATTATATCTATTGAGTGGACAGCTGATTTTATGATTTTATAGTTTATAGTTGAGGATTTTTATTTTAAACTTTTGATTATTGTTAGGTAACTGTATTTTATTTTAATTGTGTTATGGATATTTTTCTAAGCGATTGTCTGTTGTTTTTTTTTATGTATTTGAAGTTACATGCTATCGCATACACATGGTTGAGTGTGAATAGCTTTTGCTAGACTTCGCCATGAGTTTGCGAATTTTTCCCTGTATTTTTTCTATTTCTTTATTTTATATTTGCATTATCTGCTTCTAATAAAGACGATTTATTATTATTNAATGGTCCATGGTATCTGGGTTTCAGTTTTCCTCCGCCTGTTTGAGAATCCTCAACAGCGACTAGATCATTTTTTTCAAATAATTTTGCCGCATAGCTGGACACATCGAAGTGTCGAGCCCGCTGATCTCTAATTTTATTCATTCGCATTCGTGCTTGCGAGACGGCATCATCAGGATCAACGTCATTTCTATTGATCAACACATCTGGAAGAAACTGCTGAGTTGCCGGTAGTTTCGGATTTAAACCACAGTGCAAGGTAATGGGAGAAACCCCAGTAGTTGAATGAACCGTTGTATTTAGTGTAACTTCTATATCTGATAACGCGGCTACCCATGTCTTCTTTCTCGGCGGTCAGTGTAGCGCGGAGCAAATTGAATAAAGTTCTCATTATTCGTTCAACTTGGCCGTTGCCTCGCGGCATCCCAGTAGCAATATGATGGAGCTGCACATTTTGTTCGCTTAGGAAATTTTTAAACATTGCCGAAGTGAAGGTTGCACCTCTATCAGCAATAATGCGGCGGGGTTTTCCGAGGTCAGTAAATGCTGAGTGCAAAGCTTTTATTGTATATTCAGAGGTCTTTTTCGTGATTGGTTTCAAAAGAGAGTATTTTGAAAAGGCATCCACAATTACTAATATTTGTGTACACCCATTAGATTTGACAAGTGGCCCTGCATGATCTATGTGCCACGTATCTAATATATCCCTAGGTTTTTCTCCTTTTTGCCAGAAACCACTTCGTCGTCCAGTGTGAGATTTTCCTAGGACACAGGCCTTACAATTTCTTATGTATTTTTTTAGACATTGTCCCATCCTTGGCCATTGCAGATCTTCACGCATTTTTGCAATGCATTTGTCCCATCCAATATGTGAAGATTGATCATGGTACAGCTGCATTGTTTTCAAACGAGCCGCAATTGGGACAAAACACTTAAATGGTTCAGTTTTTGTCACTATTAGTCCATCATTTACTGTATAGTCAGTATACTCCGACGGATTTTCCTTTACATTTTTACAAAATTGGTCATATTGTTGAAAGTCTTTTAAAGTTGTGCACGATTTAGTTATGTCCTTTAAAACGCTAACACTTTTAACTGGATTTCGGCTAAGATAGTCTACATGCGCTAATTTGGGTCCAGGTCGATATTCGATGTTGAAGTCATAATCTTGCAATATCATCCACCACCTAGCTACTCGTGGATGTAAATTCTTTTTAAGAGCAGTAGNGTATATATTTTTTCAGTACCCTAAGGCAATTTCTAAGAAATTTGTGAGCATTTACAAATGTTTTCAACGACAATATGGGAGTAATATAGAACTTTTATAGAAAGCGTATCTTATTCTAAAGTAGAAAGTGAATATATTAAACAAAATTGTAGTAAAGTTAAATAAGTTTCAAAATAAAGTTTCCTCGTTGTAAAAGTTCTATAATTGCTTCTCCAGATTACATTAAAACATCTTAACAAAAGATCTTTATGAACACACTAGACAGTGTAATAAGCCTTATTGCTGAATAATTTGCTGTAGGTATATACCTAATATGTTTATAAAACATCTTAATCTTAAAGTCTTAAGACGATATATGAGTTATGTATAGCTAAATGAATGTTTATAAAATGTTGATAAAATACATAAACTTGTGTTGTTGATTAACAATCTGATAGAGTTCTCTGAGAACCTTTATAAAGTGTTAATAGAACCTTCATATGATGGTTTTATAATTCAATTTCAAGAACTTTCTAAAGTTAAATTTCAATCGCTCAATTGTGATACGACCTAATTAGTTTCCAATACAACATTAATAAAATAAATAAGACTATATTTGTGTTACTATGTACCAAAATTTAGTTATACATTGCATAGCATTTAAATAGTTTCGGAAAACGAATAACCATTATGAATATTGAAATGATAATGTTAATGTAAGTTAAAGAAATAATCATCCGAAAATAGTTCATTCTTTAGAATAAAATAGAACAGATATTTTTTTTATAAATACCACATGAAATTATAAGTAGCGATCAAATTTACAAAAGCAATTTTTTAGAGTCTTTAGAGGACTCTCCGCTACAGGTTAACATTTTTATAACCATTTTCTGTGGATTTTTACATGCCAGCTTTTAATGAAATAAATCATCATGTCTACTTCAAAGGTCTTCGAAGATATTATCTACTTTAACAAATGTACTCGTATATTCACATTTCAAAGTATATCCGAATATGTGTTTTTAAGTTAATGAGACCGTGGAAAAAATAGTATATACCATTCAGGAGAGATGCTATTTTGTCCTCGGTGCATTGTAGCCCTCGGGCTTCAAATTGCACCTCTGCCAAAATAACGCATTTCTCTCCCTTATAGTATAATGTACTATTTTTTAAAACTCCACTATCACAAACTAATTTATAAAAGACATAAGAACATTTCGACAACTAATATTAGAAGAATTATAGACAAAAAGTTTAAGCACCGAAAACATTTTCCCCAACATTTATGTGATCACTATAGCTCTATTCTATACCCAGAATGGGCAAGGGTTTATAAACACATTTTATAATTTATAGGTGATAACACTTACATTTATAAAACTTATAAAGCTCATAAGGAAAAATGCATATGCATGAAATATGTAGATATGTATGTAATGTACCTACACGAGAACATGGTAATATCACAGCTTAATAAGCTGTGGTAATATAATAGTTTCTGTTTTCATTATTTAAAAAACTTACTGGCATCATAGAAGTCATATAAAATAAAGTAATAATTGTAATTGTTTCATATCTTAACGACTATGTTAATTGTTAATCAAATTTCCTTGTGATATTAGCACTACAAACCAATACTTACTCAAAATACTCAAAATTTACTGTAAATTAGTGTGTCGCCACAAAGATTAGTGTAATTTTTGTTTGAGATATGACAAAATGGTACTAAAAAAATTTATCAGTGTGTGTGCGCAAAATTTTAATATCATAAACCTGCTGTCTATTTTGACGTTTTGCTTGATTTCAGATTTTTCTCAGAGTAGGCATATGATATTGAGTTTTTTATTCTGAGAAACATTTTGTCTAGACCTACGTACACATTGAAATTTTCCATACATATCTAATGTTTCATCCTAACAAAATATTTTTATTAATATTTTGCTACCTCCTGCTGAAATGGTACTATATTGGTCATAAAATCAAATTTTTCTAAATTTCTAATTAGCACGATAAAAATCCTTTATAAAAATTACTATATTTCCATTTTTGCAAAAAACGCCAAAATTGTAATTATGTATAAAAAATATTTTCCTATAATTCCACATAAAAATGTGATAGTTTCATTGCAGTAAAATTTAATCATATTGTTCTATCGAATTCTACAATTTATATCTAACTACCTCTGTAGTAGAAAGTACGAAGTATATATTGTAATAGTATATTACGTAATAAGTGTTGTAAAAAGCATTTTACGCACGAATGGAAAAGTTAATTCTATGAGTGCGTAATTGCATTACACCACGTCACGTATTACGTACTATACTTTACCTACGACCACTACTGTAAATACTTAAAAACACACCGTCTGCGATCAATGTAAAATTCCTATTTTACGTACGGTAAAAAAATCGCACAGCTTGGTAAAAAAATCGTACAGTTTTCCTAGCAACCGCCTAGCAACGGTCAATACAAACAGTATTGTATTGACCGTTGCTAGGCGGTTGCTAGGAAAACTGTGCGATTTTTTTACCGTACGTATCATGAATCTTACATTGATCGCAGACGGTGTGTTTTTAAGTATTTACAGTAGTGGTCATAGATAAATATATTTACTAGAACACATTTTCCCATATTTGTTTTTGATTAAATTATTTGCAGAAATATTTTTAAAAATATGAGACCTAACCTAACCTTGACATGCGAAGTAAGAGTTTACCTATCTTTTGCTTTTACGTCATACTTATTAGATTTTAGGATAGCCATATATGCGAACGTGTTAAGCGTTGTTCTTGTAATTCATTCTGGTTGTGAATAATTGCAGAAAACAGATTACAATAAACGGATTTGCTCGAAAAAGTGAAAAATATTAATATAACGTTAAAATGTCTTATTTTTGGCACTTATTAGTTGCAAAGTGTTAGTAACATGTAAATACATAAGTTGTAACCATCTTTAGAAATTCGTTTGTGGTATATATTTTTTCAGTACCCTAAGGCAATTTCTAAGAAATTTGTGAGCATTTACAAATGTTTTCAACGACAATATGGGAGTAATATAGAACTTTTATAGAAAGCGTATCTTATTCTAAAGTAGAAAGTGAATATATTAAACAAAATTGTAGTAAAGTTAAATAAGTTTCAAAATAAAGTTTCCTCGTTGTAAAAGTTCTATAATTGCTTCTCCAGATTACATTAAAACATCTTAACAAAAGATCTTTATGAACACACTAGACAGTGTAGTAAGCCTTATTGCTGAATAATTTGCTGTAGGTATATACCTAATATGTTTATAAAACATCTTAATCTTAAAGTCTTAAGACGATATATGAGTTATGTATAGCTAAATGAATGTTTATAAAATGCTGATAAAATACATAAACTTGTGTTGTTGATTAACAATCTGATAGAGTTCTCTGAGAACCTTTATAAAGTGTTAATAGAACCTTCATATGATGGTTTTATAATTCAATTTCAAGAACTTTCTAAAGTTAAATTTCAATCGCTCAATTGTGATACGACCTAATTAGTTTCCAATACAACATTAATAAAATAAATAAGACTATATTTGTGTTACTATGTACCAAAATTTAGTTATACATTGCATAGCATTTAAATAGTTTCGGAAAACGAATAACCATTATGAATATTGAAATGATAATGTTAATGTAAGTTAAAGAAATAATCATCCGAAAATAGTTCATTCTTTAGAATAAAATAGAACAGATATTTTTTTTATAAATACCACATGAAATTATAAGTAGCGATCAAATTTACAAAAGCAATTTTTTAGAGTCTTTAGAGGACTCTCCGCTACAGGTTAACATTTTTATAACCATTTTCTGTGGATTTTTACATGCCAGCTTTTAATGAAATAAATCATCATGTCTACTTCAAAGGTCTTCGAAGATATTATCTACTTTAACAAATGTACTCGTATATTCACATTTCAAAGTATATCCGGACAATCCTCCATATTTTTTTATTTCGGCTACCCGAATAGGGAGTTAAAATTTGGCGAATTAATCCTGAAGCACTCTGTACAGTATCTAAATGAAATGTTAAATTCTTGTTCTTTAAGAATTGTTGTTTCGAAATAACTACGACAGTTACTTGATAACTTAACATTTATTGCTTATATTTACATATAATGTGGAATGTTTATATATAACACAAACAAGTTTTTAAAACTCGTTTAAGAGATGCTGAGTTAAGAGGTAGATTTGGTATAAATTAACTAGGTACTAAAGTTTGTTATCAATTCCCATAATAACGATTACAAAATTCTGCAATACGTTCGCATGCTTCTTGCAGAAGGTCTCTAGGAACCGTCAGCACAATTCGCATAAATCCAGGAATTGCAAAACACTGAAAATAGATATTGAAAATAACTACAGGGTATTCCTGATATGCATGTACCAGCGAGTCGCCCTAGATTTTTAAGGTCAAACTATTAAAATGAAATTTCTTATGTATTATTTAACGATGAGACTTCTCTTACGAAAACAGGTAGCTTTAATTTACATAATGAACACTCATGCAGTAGTAGAGTGGTATTTTCAATGAAGTTTTAGAATTAATGTATGGACGGAAATAGTTGAAAATAATTTGATTGGCCCAGCAAGATTACCAACGACTTTACCCGTTAAGCTAGAGGATGTTCCCCTACTTATAAGAAGGGAAATGTGGTTCATGTATGATGATGCTCCTCCTCCGTTTACAATAAATGTTCATGTTCAATGTCCATCTGCATGAACAGTTTGAAAACAGATGGATTGGTAGAGGAAACTATACCTCAATCCAATGGGCAGCACCTTTGCCACATCTGAATCCTTTGGACTTCTTTTTATGGGGTGCGTTAAAAGCTCAAGTATATGAAACTCCAGTTGCTGTTTTGGAAGCGCATAATAACTGGATTTGTTCCTTAAAAAAGTACTTGAGTACTTGAGAGGGTATATTTTAATTTTATTTGCCGGCTGCATGTGACGGTTGATTTTTTTGCGATTAAACGATATGGGATATCAAAATCTTGGGACAGAATTTATTTAAAAAATTTTAGCTTTCACCAGAGAATTGTGACATAAATATAAAAAAATATATGAACATTTTTTTAACTGAGGTATCTAGTTTAAAGCATTCATGCAAGTCGATAATTAACATTAATTGCATCAGGATACGCCTTTTATAAATATATTTTCATATACCAAATTTTAGTTTAATCGTTCAACGCTTTTCCGTTGTTGTGATGGTTATCGATATTTTTTCAACAAATTTTGGCGACAACTAGCACCGTTACGATGCGTTTTTGCATATAGGTAAATTAGCGTAAATCGTCATAATTTGACCTTAACAATCTAGGATGACTCGCTGGTACATGCATTTCAGGGACACCCTGTATTACTTAAAAATCTTAAAATCCTATAATTTTAAATTACCGTTAAAATATTAAAATAATTATTTTTTAAACACAAAAATCTGAATAAGTAATAAATAATAAAAGAAACGATAAATAAACAATAATACTAGATTTCCAAGAAACAATGGGAAGTAAAAAAAAGTTGGTTAATATATTGCCACATCTAAGAATGAAATCATATCGCACACCCACATAATCCATATTGTAACTAAATAATAAATGATTGTAAATATTAATGATTATTTTCCTGAATAAAGAATGTAAAAATTTAAAGAAAGAAAAAAAAATACTATTAGAAACTATTCGAACGCTATCATTCATTTTTGGTTTTGATTTTCTACAAAATATGTGTGCACTTTTTGTCTAAATACTCGTATATGGCTCTAATTTCTTCGGATGTGAACTTGGTAATTTTTTATTTATTATTTTTTTCAAGCTATCTCAATGTTGACTTGTTATTATCGTAGAGCAAGATTTATCGTTTTTTCATTAAACAGAAAATACAAAGAATACATTATAAAATTCAAATAATTATTTAGAAATGAATTAAAATATTACTTACATAATATTCTACATTGTTTTTTGAAATAAAGCATCTATCTTTTATTTCTGCCATTATATTTTAACTATGCATTTTATTTTTTTACACCCTGTACAATCACAACACATATTACGTTGAAACACGAAGAACATTTTCTTTCACAGAGATTAATAATCAGTAAAATTCATTATCATTATTATGTTTTCATACCTCTCCTGGTAGACAAAATACTGACTCCTCCTCCATCATCTTCTGTGCAAATTCCAGTCCGTTTGCAAACATAGTAAATTTATTCATCTGAATTTCCACTATCATGTATATAGTTCCTTGTGGCATAAACGGGCTCAACCCCCTAACATTCTTCAGACCCTCATAAGTCAGCTGTGCATTTTCGTACAAAGTAGAAATCAATTCGTCGTGGAAACTCTGAGGGGTATTTTGCAATATAGACGGAAGGGCTCCTTGTATTAAAGTGTTGCTTCCAATTGTTCTTTGGCATAAACACACGAGTGCTTTTCGTACATTATCGAATGCGCCTATTTCATCATGCACTACTATCCAGCCAACCCTCCATCCTGGTACGAGAAATCTTTTAGCCAAACCTCCACAAATTAAGATAGGTACCTGGGAATTTAGCGAAGCCGTGGATACGAATTTTTCTCCGGGGAACACGATCTGTTCGTATATTTCGTCGGCGATCACGGGAACCTTGTGCCTGTGGGCTATTTCTAAGATACTTCGTATGTGTTCTTCATTGAACACTGAACCACAGGGATTCGAAGGATTGTTTAAAATAATAGCCGCCGTATTTTGATCTATCTGAGACTCCAGATGATGCAAATCAGCTTCCCAGTCGTTTTCAGGAATCAGATTGTAGTATCTGCAAACAAAGACAGTAAAAATAAGTATTTAATTCACTAAATTAACAGTACTATAATTATTATTTATGGTCATAACAGAATGTAGAACTTCTGCCAAGTTGGAAAAAGTCAAAGAAATTGTAATATACTGTAACCTTTACCTGTATTAAGCACAATTTCTACAAATTTTTATCATTTCAATAGTGACAGCATTAGTACAGCATATGTTAGCATCTCGACTGCGAAACTTACCTAACAGATACTCCTAGGGCTTCAGCTAAGGTTCTATATATAGGAAATCCGGGCCGGGGCATTAAAATGTTATGATTCTTGGTGCCATCGGCGAGAACGGTTATACAATGTTCTAAAGAAGAAGAACATCCACTGCACAAAATCACATCTCTGGGATCTACATCCACATTATCATGAGAAAGGTATTCTGCAACTGCAGCTCGAGCGTTTTCGTACCCTACACTGGGTGCATATCCATTGCACAAACCTTCCTCTATTATGTCTATTACAGATTGGATGGTTTCTGGAGATGGTTTCAGATTACCATAAATGGTAGGATCACCTATAAAAGGTAAGAAATTTCAAAGTGCCCGATTTTAAAGGTAGAGAGATGTGTTTTTTAAAGTACGCTATTTGCATTTTTCTTAAATATTCATCAAGGTGTAGCTAAAATGCTTTATCAAATTCTAATAACAGATTGTACATTATAAATTAAGAAACAATTTGATATCAATATGTATCCGCAAATGTTTCGTTTTCTACATATATGGTTAAAATTATAAGAAAAAAATACACATTATTCTTGAAAAGAAAAAATACAGCTAAAGCTATTTCATTAGACATTTTTCATCATCACTTTGATATATAGATTTTTATAAATGTCATATCCTCTGAAATGGTTCCTTGGATCATTTTAGAAAAAATAAAAACAAAAAACAAGAAAACACAGTTTGTTTCATATACATATTTCATGCAATGCAACATGCGTTGTTTCATGTTATTTATTTGACAAATTATTTGAGTTTTGATGTCTAACAGCACCAGTGCTGTGAAGAGATAAAGAACTACAAAAACATAATTCCAAAATTAGAAGATACAAATGACGAAGGACATCAATTTCAAATTAAATTTATTAAAACTGTGGAGAATATTGTAACATATAGGTATCCAAATCGTTTTTTTCCCAACTAAATTCCCATATGATAAATCAAAGTAGGAACCAGTATCAGTTTTTTGTAATTGTCTGGGTAGGCATTATGGATGATTTCTTAATTGGTACCTTTTTTCTATCATTGAGATTTAATGGCGATACTTATAGAGAATGTTTTCAAAATCAGATGAATGAACTCCTGGAAGATGTTCAAATTGCAGCCAGACAGAGAACAGTGTTTATTCACAACGGAGCAACAGTTCATTTCAGTAGAGTTGCTAGTAACTGTTCAAATGAAATTTTTTTCAACCGATGGATCGGACGAAATACACTATGTATAGCCAGCTCGATCTCCTGACTTAAATCTGCTTGATTTTTTTTATAGGGCTATCTCATCTCCAGTGTCTATGAAATACTAGTAGAAAATGAATCCTAAATGAACCTCAGCAAGTAAGATAAATGCTAGGAATCTTTAAAAATTACGACAGTCTTTAGAAAGAAAATGTAGGACACTTTTTTTATTAGAAATATGCCAGAACATTTAATGCGCCTAATAATTTTTCTGAAAACCCAGTGACGTAACTTTTTTTTTAATTTTGAATGATAAGCCTCCTCCCGAATTTCCACTAGTAATTGACAGATTTATATAGAAATATACCGAATAGCCTTTTATTATAGTTACATCATTTCCCCAAATTTTCTCAATCTAGGTCAAACAACTTCAGAGGTAATAGAAAAAATGTGATATTTTTCAAAAACTTTAACACCCTCTGTGTTGGAAATCAGTAACTTTAGGATCCTGGTTTATTAAGGCTTTTGGGCCTAAAACTACTCGAGAAATCACCCCCGGGCTTAAAATATACCCTTTATATTTTTTTTCATGTTCTAGAAATTTCGGGGCCTTTAAAATGTATCTCAAACCAAATCAGATATCAGTAATGTTCTAGGAAACATCAAAATAAATTTATTACAAAAAGTTCTTCCGTTTATTGTTTTTACAGTTATATAATATATAACTCATATAATATATAACATATGTAAAATATTCGTTTTACAGACTCCTTTTACTCAAAAGTAAATAGTAGATTTTAATTCTAAAGAAATTCTATTAAAATTTTCTGCAACTACTTCTACTTAATTTTTCAGAAACAAAAAGGCGTTACAAATCAATTTATAACCTAGCAGAATTGTTCCCCAAGATATCAAATATTCGCCCAAACATTTTGGGAATATCCTGTAGATTTTAAATGTTGGAAAAGGATTATTTATTTATGTGTTTTTTAACTGGTATACTGTATTATTAAATTCTAAAGGCTTGTTGGAACATTTAAAACTACATACATCATAGGTTTTACATTTGAAGAACTGGTATACTGTATTATTAAATTCTAAAGGCTTGTTGGAACATTTAAAACTACATACATCATAGGTTTTACATTTGAAGAACTGGTATACTGTATTATTAAATTCTAAAGGCTTGTTGGAACATTTAAAACTACATACATCATAGGTTTTACATTTGAAGAGAGCATAATTTTTTAAAAAGAATTACTTTTATATATTCCCTCTTTTCAAGTCCATCCCTTAATACACTGTACATGTATATTTATAGGCAACATACATAGGAATGTATATCCAAAAAATAATAATAAAATACCTACCTAGTTCAAAAGTTTTAAAAAATTAAAAATAGTAGCTTTACTATTTCTCACAAAGTAAAAAATGTTAATGGCAATGATTTTTCCGACTTTTAATGGTATTGAAAACAAAAAATTCCCGCATGTGCATTTTTTGTGAAATTAATAGTTTTAGGTTTTGAATCTTGCTTTAGATATATTCAACTGTGTGATAAGTTTATTTTAAACAATGCATGCTGATATAGATATTCCTAAAAATGTTATAACATCAACTTATTTCTGAAATAATAACAATCCACAATTTTGTTTACCTACATGACTTCCTTTAACTGTTATAAGTAATTAAATTTAAAATAAGAATCACGTTTTTTTCATCAATTTTCAACACCCTGTATCCCAAAAAAGCTTCTGTGAACACATACTTCGGCATCTACCTACATGAAGTTTATTTCTTAATTTGTAAAACAGAATCAACCTTAAAAATTTGGCCAAAAATTTTAGTCACACCTTGTATAAAATTGAATTTAGCTGAATTTATACCCACATATTTCGAATATCTATAATAGAAATAGAATAGAAATAGTATGTTCAAATCCTATATTTTTCTTTTGGGAATATTTCAAAAATCATTGACCGAAAAGGAAGATTAACAATTAAATCTGAATTTACGGAGGTAGGTATTTTACAGCAGTAGAACAGAATTTTAAAATTACGAAAAAGAAGTATTTAGGAAAATTCAAAATTTTCAAATAAAAAAACTACTAACGGCATTAACTTTATTTCGTTTCTTTTCAATATAAATTAATATACGAACTGCGTTATCATGCAATTTTTATTAATCATCGAGGAGTTGTTTCTATAAATGAGCATGACAACCAACTGAAAATGATGATACACTGTAAGACAAACATATTACACATTTTATATTTTTGGGATGATACTATTTAGAGCTGTTTTTAATGTTTAGCTCAATATTTTGCGTTCTCACATAATTAAATGCCAAACCAAAATCGGGCTAAAACTGTTGGTTATTTAATTGCAATGTAAAATAAGTCAAATTTTTATAATGCAAAAGTTCAGTTTTCACGTATATATTAAATAGAAAGCAACATTAGTAACAAAAAATACAATAATATAATGCGTATTTCAATCATCATAACGATTTGCAAATAACTAAAATATGCATATCAACTTTGAACTTTGGAGATACATCCGTGTCCAACAGCATTTTTAACTGATTTCCAAAATTATTTTATTAGCTAAACGTTTTCAGAGAGCTTGGTAATCATATTTGTTTTTCTGAATATCCATCTTACTCTAAAATTCACTATCATCAAATTACATTTTTTCTAATGCACAACTTTGGTGCAATTCTTACTAATAATGTTAACATATACATACTGTCGGAAATCTTGATAGTAATGGCAATTTTTTCAAAAATTCGTGGAAGAAACAAAAAATTAAATTTACAGTTCAAAGCACACTATCCAATTGAACAACATAATAGGTACACCATGTCAAAAAAAACGAAATATGAAGTATTAAAAAATACTCACCTAAAGACAAAGCGATGACGGGTTTTTCGGGATTGGGTTTGAGGTCCAAGTTATCAACAATTTCCCTAATAAAATTTTTACAATTTTTCGCTGTGGTCGAGGGTTCGACTTTCCAGATTTCGGGTTTGCTTTCAGTAATGTTCAAACTATTCTTTTCTTTAAGTTTGTTGTCCAACATGCTCACACAAGAGATACTTTAATATTCCGGTTTCGCAAGTATTTGTTTAGTATACGTATTTCCACAACTGAACGATATCAACCGCTTGAATAATCTAAACGTTCTACAGATAGGGACAAGTATTTAAATAAGCGTTTTTTTGCTTATTAATTTTATTATATAGAAAACATATACCTATAATATGCTAATTTGGTTAGTTCTACAACGCGTGTATTTAAGACGTATTATTTTCAAGAAAATAAAATAAACAACTTATGCACCACATTTTCAAAACATTTGTTTATACAGAGTATTTCCTAATGGCGCACAGAAAGTCAGGGGCAAATTATGTGACTAAAATTAAGATAATATCGTTAAATAATTATAGGATCCCAATATCTCCGATTTCCAGCCACAGGGTTTTCAAAATGAAAAAAAAGACGAAATATAAAATTTTTAATTTTTGAACCGCTTTAGATATTACTAACGATTTTTTTTAAATACATTAGTACCTATAATATGAAACAGTTCCAGTTTACATAAATCTCCAGTGGAGAAGTAATGGATACTGTCATGATTTCTTCACAAAAAAATGTATCACTTTGTATAATATTACAAACAAAATTTAAGTCTTCAAATAAATGCTCCATTGCATTCTCATTTGTTATGCCTCCACACTTTTTCGCATCCTTCTTAGCAACAAAACTGATTTTCTTAACAAGTGTATTTTTTACTTATTTTAAACGGTATTAATTTAATTCAAACAAATTCAAGAAAATCTTATCAAACATGCAAAAGATATTCAACATCACGTACAAGATTGTTAACTGCTGATACTTCGGGAAATAACTAGTACTCCATTCCATGGGTTACATGCCCCAGCTATGATATTGTATTACACCACGCTAATACTCATTAAACTGTTAGTAATAAATAATTATCCAAAATTAAATAAATTAAAAATTAAAATTTATAGATAAACCTGATATGTTTACTTAGTAAAATGGGCATACAAAAAATTTTTTTAGATAGAAAAACAATTATAATAAAAAATTAACTGGATTCAAGTCTGGTGATTAAGGCGACCAAGGTTGACATGACGAATTGCTCATTTAAATATGCACTAGCAATCACACTAAAACATGGGGGAATCCCATTGTGCATAAACCATATCCGTTGTCTGAGTACAATGGGAACATCTTCAAACAGTTTAGGTACCAAAACGTTTTCAAGAAAATGGTACGAATCACCAATAAGGTCTTCTAGTCAAAACATCACCAATAATACCCAACAATACATTTGCAGATAACTGACATTGTTGAAATTCTACTATTGGAGTGGAGATCTGTATCCAAATGGAAATTAATTATAGCTTTTCTTGAAAAAGTGGTAGTAGTAGTAGGAAAAAGTAGTAAACAGTATGTCAGCGGTAAAATGTATATTTTCTGCAAAACACAATGGCAAAATTGTAAGCAGCAGTAAGGTTTGAACTTGGGACACGAGCGGTGCAATGGCAATAAAGAAGCTGACAAGCTAGCCAGGAGTACATCGGGTCTCAATATTTTTGGACCCAATTCCTCCAGTGTGCTTCCGTTGTAAGCACTCGCTGAAATTATCAAGGAAAACATCCACAAAGAATTTATCAAACGGTGGGATGATACAAATAGCTGTTAATTCGCTAAGGAGTCTTAGAATACCCCTGAAAACATACCTGGCCACATCTATAGGTCAAATCTTCGCCTAGTGACAGGTATTCAAACTGGACATTGCTGGCTAAGGAAGCACCTTCACAACATTAGGAAGTGTGAAACAGATCTTTGTAGGGGTTGTGAACAGGAAGACGGGACAGTACTATATATACTATGGGAATGCACTGCCGTCTCGTCAACAAGAGAATCCGTGTTGGGATAACGTTGGCCTTCTCCTATATTAGAAAGATCCCCCTGAGTAACGTCACCATCTTTTTCTCTGTAATAGGTTGGTTAGCGGCTTAGGTGGATTGATCTCCTAATGCGAGGAAATACAAGGGACTCAATGGGGCCTGAGTGCTGTAGCTTTTAAGTCACCCTTCCTAAAATTTCAGAATTCCACAATGAGTATTATGGAAATTAGTTCTACTTCTCGAAAAAGCAGCCTCATCATTAAACAGTATGTTAGCGGAAAAGTGCACATTTTTCTACAAAATCAAATGGCAAAATTGTAAGCGAGAGAGATAATCTTGTGTTAGTAAGGTTTCAACTTGTTGATCTTTGAGAATTGACCATGGTACTAATTCATTGCCTATGTTAAAATTTGTAGCAATTTTTTTGCCACTTGCATGAGGATCATGTTCAGGGTCATATAATATAGTTTTTTCCAATTCGAGTATTCTAACCGTCAGAGGTTTACCATAACTTTTAATATTAGAAGAAATGTTAAATTTCGACACTACTTAAAACCCTTGCCAAAAAGATTATTATACTGTAATTAAATCATTACAGTCATTTCTATTTGATATCATAAAAATATACTTGGTAAGAAAATCAGTTTCGTTGTTAAACGGCAAAGGATGAGAAAAATTGTATAGGGGAAAAATAAAGGGAATGCAATGACTGTAATATTATACACGGTGATATATACAGAGCCTTCATAAATGTTTACAAGCCAAGTGACCGCCGAGCTTAAGCAACGAAAATTCCCTAAATCTTGGTGTCACCAATGACAAACCATCGCATCTACACTCGAGATCTTGACCTTACTGTTTTAATAATAATTTTTAATTTTAGCGACTTAGTTGCCAAAATGAAAAAAATAAAATTATTGTTACAAACATATTACTAGTCAAGTGGCTTGTAATCATTTATAAATTCTCCCATTGATTATTTATGTAAACTGAATTTATTTCATTTCATGGCTACTAACATATTAAAAATGTATTCTGTAATAATCACAGTCCCACAAAAAAAGGCAGGTCCGAAAGACAAGACCATGGTATCCATATGATTTTGGAGTCACTGAATCCGAATCCGGTGTTCGTTTGACACGATTAGCTCTGGTTTAAAGTCAGTTCAAGGTCAAATGTAGAAAATCAATTGTCAACAAACTAAACCTATGTATGTACACGTTTTTGCGGTCGGCTAATCCGAATCCGGTGTCCGTTTGACTCGATCAAAAGGACCCCGCACAAACCTTATGAAAAATGGCTTTCGGTCAAAATGGCTGAAATTGAAATATGATAGAGCTCTCACCTTCCTGAGCAAAAGTTGTCACGGGCCCAAAGCGATCCTATGAGTAGGTTTAAAGATATAGAGCTTTGAAGCTAACGATTTCATAGCACGGTGCTGAATATAAGTGCAGGATAGGTGTATGTATATCTTCCTTTCTATACATGGTGAGTCAGTTTTTTGTAGACAAACTTTAACAGGAGATAGAATACATGTTTTTAAAAAGAAAAGTTCCTATAACCATATGTCGTAGAAGGCTTCGTTTCCGAAATACGGGGTGTTGAATATAATTTTTTTTTCTCGAATATTCATTATAACTTATATACGAATGCTTAGATTTTTTTCATGTTTGGGAGATAATGCCTATTAATTAAGGGGCATAAAAAATGTTCAAAAATTTGCACAGTGGCGGAGTGGAGGGGGTGCTCAACCCATTTCTTAAACAGAACTTTTACGCCAATGACTATTTTTTTTTTAAAACTGTTATTTTCATTATCTACATGTAGTTTAACAAATTCTTCTGTCTCGAAATTCCTGTGCGTTTCCGAGTTATTTTGATTTTTAGTGTTTGTTGTGGTACTAAATTAACTAATTTATTTATTATCAATTATCGGCTAAATATTTAATTCTTTCAACGAAACCTACCTAAATATGGTTTGTTAAGGATTTTAAAAAGCCGAAATCTCTTATTCTTTATTTCTTTCCAATGTAGTCAAAATAAATATTTGTTATATCAAACTATACTCAAATACAAGACTTTTATAAGTTGAAATCTGTTACATTACATACATACAATACATTATTGTGCAGTTGCCAAAAAGTTTTAAGAAGTTGTTAATTAAATATTGTTATAAATTCAAAAAAATTCTCCATAAACATTAACATCAATGTTCATTCAATGTTTTTTTTTTGTAATTTAGTTGCAGTACATTAGTATTTACGCAGCACATAATAAATAAGGATTGTTAAAATTAGTGTACTAAACAGATTTCAACTTATAAAAGTCTTGTATTTGAGTATGGCTTGATATAACAAATATTTATTTTGACTACATTGGAAAGAGATAAAGAATAAGAGATTTCGGCTTTTTAGAATCCTTAACAAACCATATTTAGGTAGGTTTCGTTGAAAGAATTAAATATTTAGCCGATAATTGATAATAAATAAATTACTTAATTTAGTACCACAACAAACACTAAAAATCAAAATAACTCGGAAACGCACAGGAATTTCGAAACAGAAGAAGGGACATTATTTTTGTTAAACTGTATGTAGATAATGAAAATAACAGTTTTTTTAAAAAATAGTCATTGGCGTAGAAGTTCTGTTTAAGAAAGGGGTTGAGCACCCCCTCCACTCCGCCACTGTGCAAGTTTTTGAACATTCTTATCGCTTGTTTTATGCCCCTTAATTAATAGGCATTATCTCCCAAACATGAAAAAAATCTAAGCATTCGTTTATGTTATAATGAAAATTCGAGAAAAAAGAATTATATTCAACACCATGTATCTCGGAAACGAAGCCTTCTACGACATATGTTTATAGGAACTTTTCTTTTTAAAAACATGTGTTCTATCTCCTGTTAAAGTTTGTCTACAAAAAACTGACTCACCATGTATAGAAAGGGAGATATACATACACCTATCCTGCACTTATATTCAGGACGTTCTATGAAATCGTTAGCTTCAAAGCTCTATATCTTTAAACCTACTCATAGGATCGCTTTAGGCCCATGACAAGTTTTGCTCAGGAAGGTGAGAGCTATATCATATTTCAATTTCAGTCATTTTGACCGAAAGCCATTTTCCATAAGGTTTGTGCGGGGTCCTTTGGTTTAAGTTCAGTTCAAGGTCAAATGTAGAGAATCAATTGCCAACAAACTAAACCTACATACCTATAGGAACGTTCTTGGGATCGCCGAATCCGAATCTGGTGTCCGTTTGCTGGGTTGAGGTCAGTTCACATATAGAGAACAATTGAAAACAAGGTAAACCTACGTTTTTGGGGTCGTTGAATCCGAATCTGATGTCCGTTTGAACCGATCAGGTCTACTAAATACTTTCTACGAAAAATGCTTACAAAAATTTTTTGGTTTTGAATCTAAAAGTGAAAATTTTATTGGGTTTGAGTAGAGAGAAAGGTTTCACCAAGATATTAAAGAAGGAGGAAATTTGGGTGGCAATGAAACTATCATCGTTATCACTAGTATCACTAGTGATACTAGTTATGACGAATATATTCCATATCACATTGTGAAAAAGACAGGAACAATATCCTAAGAAAAAGTAAATGATGTTCGAGATTTGAGCCTGGCAGAGGATGGAGCAGAGTTCCTAACATCATGGCTAAAAAAGAATATTAAGCAAGACGGAAAAGTGAAAGCCAGGCCCGGTCTGGCCAGGTCGGGCAGTCGACAACACCCGACTTATTTTGGAAGATAGGCCCCCAAACGACTAACGAGGCGCCAAAAGTATAAGAAAATTTGTTATGAATTCTTGAGATATAGCCACCGTAAATTGAAAAGAAAAAAGAAGAACGTAAAAATGAAAATTGAATCTTTTATAGAAATGGGATTTTCCCAGGTCAAAAAAATAACACAAATTTTATTATTTTGCCCTATACCCCTATAAACAGTGTACCTACAGGAAAGAAAAATAGAGAAATAAATATATATTCCAAACCGTAAACCCTTTAAACTAATAACTCCTTTATCTATAAGCCAATGAGTTTTTTCTGTTAAAAAAATTATTTAAAAAACGGAATAAGTACTGCAAGGGTAAGTATATTAAAAGTATATTTTTAATATTTTAAAGATGGTGCTTGAAATAACTAAAAAGCTTTAATTTGAGCTGCAATTAGATGGGAGAGTTTGCCTTGCAAGCTCGATCCAGATGGAAACATGTAAATAGCTTCTGTCATGCCTGCCGCGTTTGCGCCTTGCACGCTGCGTGAGTGAGACAGAATCAATTTATAAATTAAAATTTGAATGAAATTTTTATTACATAAAAATCGTAATGCCAAACTTATTTTTGCAAAGGTAATGAAATCACCTTGTAAAGAAACTTGCAGGTATAAATGCAACAAAATAATAAATGAAGAAGCTAGAAAAGTAATTTTTGACGAATTTTGGAGATCATACTCGGCAGTGGGATTTCCTTGTAAGGTGCGTGACACAATGAAAAAAAAAGCAGGTTACTGTACAGGGTGATTCACTATATTTTGACCCCCCCTTTAACTTTTTTGTTTTAAGAGTTATAAAAAAAATGTGAAATATAAAAGATGCACGATTTTTTATGAATTTTTCGAAAATGATAGTAGAAAAACAAATGAAGACCAAACAAAATGGCCGGGGATGTTAACTTTGTTAAGTTAAACGGAACACCCTGTATATTTTTACATATTTGGATAGAACGTTCCCTCTCGAGCATAGTCATATAGAGTTTGTTTGGTCCATCTCTAACAATGAGCAAGATACTATTAAAAAACGAAAAGAAGGTTTTTTATTAAGAAAATAATACATCTTGTAATTGTGAGACCTCTTTCAGGCATTTCTGCCTTTTTTTCCAATTACTTAAGGATTTACGTATTTAGTTGCAATATATTTTGACATATCTGACATTGATACGGTCCAAAATTCGTATAGGTAATGTAACGAAATCTTACTAATTATAGGCCGTGAGAGTTCTAATTACTCATGGACATTATATGGTAGGTCGTGACAGTGACAGGTAGTAATGTCTTGACAACATTGTTATTGATTGACAGTTTGTATTATTATTTAATTAAAATAGGTTACAAGAAGTACAAAATTATTTAGAATTAAAATAGAGAATGGAGAAGAACTTTGCTATATTTTAATTCCTATAATATTCCAATTTTCTACTTCTGTGTAACCCATTTTAATTAAATAATAATACAAACTGTCAAACAATAACAATGTTGTCAT
>NW_019417125.1:65618-72180 GCF_000390285.2 Anoplophora glabripennis
TGACAATAATGAGAAACAAATTTGCAAAACGATGTTCTTAAATACGCTTGCAATTTCTGAAACAGTTGTAAGCACCGCTTTGCAAAAAATTGGTGAAGGTGGTACTGTAGAACGGGACAGAAGAGGAAAACACAACACTAGACCGCATAAGAACCCGGATGCTCTAATAAAAAACATTATGGAACACATAAAACTTTTTCCACTTATGCCTTCTCATTATACAAGAAAAAACTCAAAACGAATGTACTTGGAAGAAGGTTTGAGTATTTCACGAATGCACATAATGTATTTAGAATATGCAAAACAACAAAAATGGGATGCAGTAGCTACACTCAGACAATACAGGGATACTCTTAATTCGAAATTTAATATAGCTTTCTTTAAGCCAAAAAAAGATCAGTGTTCAGTGTGTAGTGTCTATAAGAATACAGATCCCGAGAAGAGAACAGAAAAAATGGAAGATGATTGTAATAATCATAATTTAAACAAAATCGCGGTTCGATGTCTGAAAGATATTGATAAAGAATTTTCGAAAAATGATAAATCTCTAATAACAGCATGCTTTGATTTGCAGAAGGTGTTAGTAACGCCCAAGTCAGAAGACAGCGATTTTTATTATAAAAGTAAAATCGCAACATACAACTTTACAATTTATGATTTAGGTAGCAATCAAGGCTATTGCTATGTATGTATGGCATGAGCAAATATCGAAGAGAGGACCGGATGAAATTGGAAGTTGTTTATGGATCTTGTTCTTGTTGTTCTCTTATCTTGTTTATGGTCAAAACCGTAATGGTTTTGTTTTTGCGATGTTTGCTTGTGCATCAATGAATTTGGATTTGGAAATAACACACCGTTTTCTTGAAATTGGCCACATGCAGAATAAAATGACAGCATGCATGCTGTGATTGAAGTTGCAAAAAAACGTCACTCTGCTATATACACTCCTGATAGTCCTGATCAGTGGACTAGTCTAATAAAAATTGTCAAAGTTACTGCCCCACAGTACAAAGTAAAAGAAATGTCTCAAGAAAATTTTGTAACTTTGGTAAAGAAACAAAACTGGAAAAATATATTACTGGAGAAGCTGTAAAAATCAGCAAAATCAGAAAAATCCACTGCAATCCAAAGTCTCCCAATAAAGTATTTTTTGTGTATAATTTTGGAGAAAATCATAAAGAACTAGACTTACAAACAAAAAATACACGCAAACGCGAAGAATATCAATTTCCAAGATTGTATCAAGGTTTGCCAATTGATGGTAAAAAATTAAGCGGTCTTTTGGGTCTGTGTAAGGCTAATTTGATACCACCGATGTATCATGGATTTTACAACTCCCTTCGCCCTGCTAGTAAAACTGACCACTAGGAAGAAAGTAATATTGACCAAGAAGATGACTCTGACTCTGAATCGTAATAAATTTTCCTTTTATGTCATTGATTATTAACAATTATTTTTTTATCTAAAAATAGAAAATGTTTAATTTTTTGTCCACGAAAACTGTAGTAACTCATTCAAAATCCATTTTTTTCTTATCCTAAACTATTTTATTTAGATCATCAATAAGAGACCTAAACAATAATTACTTTGTTAAAGAAGAACGATTTAGCTCTTGTACTAAAAAAAATAACGAACATTATTATTTTCTCCACTATTCAAATACAATTATCTCAGTATAACCAAATTTGAGATACGACAGTTTTCCTTGGGAGAGTCGATATGCACCCTAATAACAGACAAAACCAAATAAGCCCCGATTTCCATTTTTCCCGACGGCCCCCGAATGAGCCAGACCGGGCCTGATGAAAGCTTCTTACTATCGGTACAGAAATAAGGAATATTCGCAAATATTTTTCTAACGATGAAGAATTTTCCTGCAATGATATCGTTGGATTGATGAATCACTTCTAACATGGATGTTATAAACCTAACAAGTGGAGTGGATTGTTCATTGATTCGTCAAAGAGAAGCATGAAAGCTGTTCTACTGCATAATACAAATGTGTATGCAGCCATATCTGTAGCACGTTGAAACAAGAGGATCAAATACGAACAACATAAATGGCATTTGTGAAAATCATCACAATAATACTGGCCCAACAATCAATATTCACAAAAATTCCTTACTTTTTATTTGAATGAGGTAGTCGGGATCGAAAAAACCATTACGTGAGGCCTTCGATGCTGGATTTTAGAATATAAAACATGAGCCACTCGTTGATTCACCAAACAGCCATATTCCACATCTGCACATCAAATTGAATCTCACGAAGCAATAGAAAAAAGCTCTAATCAATGCTTTAACTATATCGGAGATCAATTTAAGTGCGGGAAATGATTTCTGATGGACCTCAGATCCGTAAGATGTTAAAGGATCACATCTTTGATAGTAGAATAAATGAAAAAGAGAAAACACGATGTTTTATGTTTTTTAGGTTTTAATTAACTAATCGGAAATTTTGTAGGAAATCAAAAGAGTCTAAACTATAAAAAAATAGTGTAGAATTTGGTAGTAAGCTTTAAAAACCTAGGCTGCTTAGTGAATCTAAAATTACATTTTTTACATTTTCATTTGAATTATTTCCCAGAAAATCTAGTTGACTACATTGAGGAGCAGGGAGAGATTTCATCAATATATTAAGGATATGGAGTGTCGGTACCAAGGCAGATTAGATATAAATATGTTAGCCGATTACTGCTGGTCGTTAAAACGAGATTTACCATCAAAGTCGAGAAAACGTAAAACTTCGCAGATCTTTTGACAGCAAAACAGTTCGACACTACAATCATGAATAGTAGTCTCGATACCATAATAATGAGATATAGTGACTTCACATGATTCATCAAGACAAAAACCTCTCGTCTTGAAAATATGTTCTCAGTCGACATGGACTCACTATGTTAATTAATGTATGTGAAGCATAAACGGACATATGGGTTTAAATCTTACCTACTTAATAGGCTTATTAATACTAGAATTTTGTCATGCCAAAACAATTAACTCGAGAGTCACGGGCTCAGAGTTAAGTTTTCTTTCTTTAATCTTATTTGTGACTCAAATTTTTATACCCATAAATGCTTACTTTGCTTGTTTTTGTTTTGAGTTTAGAACTTGAGAGTTTTTGATTTGATCAAATAGACACCGAATTCGGATTCAGCGACCTCGACGTATAGTTTATTGGTTGACTTTGTTGGCAATTGATTCTCTACATTTGACCTTGAACTGAACTTAAACCTGATCTGATCTTCAGATCAGGTTTCAACGGACACCAGATTCGGATTCAGTTACCCCAAAAATGTATAGATACGTAGGTTTAGTTTGTTGTCAATTGATTATTTACATTTGACATTGAACGGTCATTGAACTCTGGTTTAAGGTCATTAAACCAGAGTTAATCGTGTTAAGCGGACACCGGATTCGGATTCAGCGACCCCAAAACCATATGGATACCATGATCTTGTCTTTCGGACCTGCCACTTTTCTTTGTAAGGCTGTGTAATGTCTCAAGCGGTTTAGAAATCAAAAATTTTAAATTATTATTTATTTAATTTTGAAAATCCTCTATCTCGAAAACGGCGGTATTAAGACTATTTAACAAAATTACCTTAGTTTTAGTCTGCACGCTAATATTTATGTTATTTTCCAAATAATTACTTATACAAGTTTATTAATAATGCATTATTTACCGTTACGAGCTATAGTGAAGTACCTATTTAATTATTACAGATTCCTACAAGATAAAACATAAAATTAATCTAGTAATTTTTGTATGGACACCATACACATATGGATTATCACTTGATAATTATTTAACAGCTTTTAATTTTGTTTTTACAAGGTGTTTACAAAAAAGTAGGTCAAAACATTAACCATAGTTTCTTTGGAAGAAAATAATTAGACATTAATTATGCCACTTTTCATGTTGACGAATATTTTACAAGGTACTGGATGTTAAAAGTCACAATTTAAAAAAATATTTACTTCGGTGTTTCTTGGGGTATTAAGGTATAATTAAATATACTACTACAGCTTGTAATCTATACCGACATTTTTTTGTTTAATTTTAATTCAAGGGTGAACGAAGAAAATGAGGTTTCACTTCCACCTCATATTACTCTTTCGCGCACATCTATACTGTTATTTACATCAAGCGTTTATTTCTTTTATTCTTTTCATTATTGCAATATTTTGATGTAGGGCTTGATGTACGAGATATTTCAAGTTCTTTAGATGTGTGATATTTTGGAGGACATAGGATAAATTAACAATTAATTTGGTACTATAAAACTAATTTGAAACTCAAAGAACAGGAACGTTAAAATGAAACATTAAACAAAAATAAAAAACTTTTTATTGAAATTTTTATTTTAGGATACGTAAAGCTATTATTCAATTATGTGCAATGAAAGACAAGATGTATGCAGTGAAAGTTGCAGTACAAAACTGACTTAAATATGAACCTCGAAATGAACACATAAGGTTAATTGTTTGTGGAAAGTGATGACTTTCAGACATATTTTTTCGACTGCTATATTTGGAAGTATAATTTTGTCATACCCGTTTGAGGAGAGAAATCGTAGGCACCTACTTTACAGAAGCAGGTACTATACTTTATCTGATTCCTAAGTCAAAATGACATAAATGTTTTAAAACAAATATACAGGGTGTTTCCTAAGTACGGCCCGTAACTTCATAGCACAATTTCTTATGATATTTAAAGAAAAAAAGTTCCCAAAAACATGTGGCCAAAAACGCTTAAAAGATACATTCGAAACAGTCAATGTTAGGTTCTTAAGATTTAGCAATTATTGTACGTTGCGTTTTTCGTATAAAGACAATTTTTATCTGCCGCCAGTGGCGTAGTTAGGCGTGAGTTAGTTGACATTTTCGTTATAAAATGTAGAACGTCAATGGATTTTTTTTTATTTTTATTATTTTCGGATTCGCCTAACATTTTACAACAAAAAAGGTGTCTTGAATTTTTTGCCTAATACTAACCTATTCCTAGAAAAAAAACTTATTTATTTAATTCAGCGGCAACAAAAATAAGAGATAGTATGGTATGCCTTGTTTATATGAACTTTTTTTCTTTAAATATCGTAATAAATTATGTCCCGAAGTTACGGACCGTACTTAGGAAGCACCCTGTATAGATACCTATAGATTTACTATTTGGGTATGTATAATTTATACGTATTTATTTTTTAATTAGCAAAGTACGTAAGTTGATTAAATTCTCACATTTTTTCATTAAATAGTGTTTCATTCAGTTTCTTAAAATTAACATTATATTAAATGAAACAGATAAAACCAATGCTAGGTACTTAGTTAGGTCGTTGAAGCGCTAGCCCTGGTAGCAAAATCTTGCACAAGGCACTTACACAAGACTTGCCGAAATCAGCATCAGGTTTACTGTAAGATTCATTGTGCAATTATCTTGATCAAAGCTTTCAATGGATTTGATTCAGGGAACTTGAGCACAAAGGGGTAAATTAAAGCAAGTGACTATGTTGCAGACTTTAGAATTAAGTAAGACGTACTCGACTTATACTAATTCACCCCTTTGGACTCAAGTACTTTTGGTTAAGTCTGGTGCAAGTATTGTAAAAGTATCTTGCATAAGAAACGATATAAATTTCAGCAATAGACACAAAACAATATGACACAATTTGGCTATTTCAAGTAAACTTGAAACAACTTGTATTAGAATTGCACACGATTGTGCTACCAGAGATTTTTGTATATAAAAAGAAAAATATAGTGCCTTGGTCTACGTTTTAACTTAAAGTATCAATTATTTATTGTATGAGTAATAATTAACTGACATAAAAAACTATTAAATAAATAACTTAACAATAATTACGTGTCTTTTATTATGATAATACGAAAGAAAAGTGCATTGCAAAATTTTGTCCACAACTGACAAAAGACAATAAAAAAACTAATTACCCAAATAAAAAGAATGATTCGTGGTGGTGGTTCGATTAGATTTATGGTAAATTGTTTATTTATGTGCTTGTACGTTATTTATCGTCTCCAGATGACACTACTAACGACTAATAAACACTACTAACAAAGAAATGGAAAAAGAATTTATGCATTGCCACTTTATTTATACCATCAATATTTGGAGAAGCTCGAGAGCAACTTTGCATTTAGTCCCGGTAAAATCTATGGATGAACGACTTCGATAATAAAAAGGGTAACATCAAATATGTTGCTAACACAGTTCTTCTATTAATCTTTATAAAATATATACTGCATTATTATGGACTCACAATATGGATAACTTTTATTAGCTAACTTTTCTATTGAGGAAAACAGTTTTTTCACTTTGCAGGGAAAACCATCAATTTTAGCGAAAAGTGATTACAGACAGCTTGTAGAGAGTAAAATTATTAAATTAAAATCGGTTAATAAACAAAAATGTTATTGCAAAAAAACAAGAAAAGTGCCCATTTTTTAATTTGTTTATAACTATCGCATTTATTGTTAAAATTTTATAAAACCTATGACAAGTTGAGGGTTTTGTCATACTTCAAAAGTGTGCCAAAAGTGGGCG
>NW_019417125.1:73134-77057 GCF_000390285.2 Anoplophora glabripennis
AGAAAAAAAATCGTTTGACCCTCGTAGCCTCTGAATTTTTCCGTTTCCAGTATATGTAAGATTCCTTAGGACATAACTAAATCACAGTATAAATTTCAATCTGTAACAGCCCCATTTGTGGGATCTACGGTTTTTTCAACCCTAAACAGAAAAAAAATCGTTTGACCCTCGTAGCCTCTGAATTTTTCCGTTTCCAGTATATGTAAGATTCCTTAGGACATAACTAAATCACAGTATAAATTTCAATCTGTAACAGCCCCATTTGTGGGATCTACGGTTTTTTCAACCCTAAACAGAAAAAAAATCGTTTGACCCTCGTAGCCTCTGAATTTTTCCGTTTCCATGATATGTAAGATTCCTTAGGACATAAGTAAATCTCAGTATAAATTTCAATCTGTAACAGCCGCATTTGTGGGATCTCAATCTCAATTTGAAACTGTAACATTTGTAGAATCTTAGATTTTTTTGTAAAATAACGTGATATGTTAAAAAAATAATAACTTTTAAAAATTTACATTGTTTTATTTTTTATAACATATAATAATTTAACTTGTGAAGACTTAAAGCAAAATAATATTAAAAATATTAGGTCATTTTCAATAATGAACTGGTCCGCTGTAAAAATTCGTTTCCCGAATCTGAATCTGTGTCTGTCTTCAGCCACATCAAACGCGCCTGACTTTTTGATTTGCAAATTGGTCAATTAAATCTTCACAATCCAATCGTTGACGCAACTCTGATTCTATGCATAAGATGGCTAAACTTCTACATACTTCCTTGTTCTGAATTGATGCAATCATTAACAAGTTTTGTTTCTGTACCTTCCTTTTTTGTCAAAAATCCATCTAGTTTAGGAGTTTTAGATATAGATAATATTTCTTTCTCATTTTTATTTTTCTCCAAAGCGCACTTTCGATACGTAAATCCACTTAACTTTTTTCGTCCATCACTCATCTTTGTAAATTATGCACAGGTTAGATTCGTATTATAAACGTCAAATGTATATAGAATTATACAAATAAAAGAACATTGCGAATTTGAATGCAGGTGGCTGATGAGAAGATGTGGAAAACAGCAACTTGAGCATTTCGCAGCGCGTAGTTCGAACTAAAATAATTACCCGGGGAAAAAAAATGTATATAATGTTATATAATAGCGTAGGTATTGCATATTTTATATTGCTATATAAATTATATATAGTTATACCTAGATGATTTTATAATCATATATGTTTTAAATAAATATATTTTATTGTATTTATTTGTATTTGTAAATGCACATTTTTTAAGCATTTTTCAGAGCGCAAAAAAAAATTCTCAAGCCCCGAATTTTGCCGCCCCTGAGAATTTGCCGCCCTAGACCCTAGCCCCTAGTGCCTCTGGTGTAAATCCAGCGCTGCTCAGTAATAAGTATTACTAGCCACCAGTGGAGGAGGTTAAATTAATTCGATAAATAAAGTTGTACGGCCCTGTAAAAAATGAGAAGTGGTAGGTACCTACCATTTTTGCACGTAATATTTTAATCTGGACAATAATTGACTGTTGTGGTTTCCTCGTATTTACTTTTATTTTATGGTAAATTCAGTTTATTTAAGTTCATCTCATAAACTTATTAGTATTAATTAATAGTTATTAGTTAAGGAAATATAAGTAGGCTTTAAAAAATGTGCCAGTAAATACTTACCGAAAATCTAACAGAAAAAATAGTACAAACCTCAGGGGTTATTATTCTGTAACATGGTACGGCGACGTACGATAACCTTCAACTTTTACAATTTTTTTAGTAACTGTCGTTAATAACATAGCAAAAAGTACCTATTAATCACATTTACTTAAAATGTCATAAAAATCAAACATAAATGTTTTTTGTGGCTATAAAGTTATAGCACTGTAAGAAAATTACAGAATACAACCCCAGGCATATCAAGAATTAACTTCACTTCAGTGTAAGTCGACCACCAGTTCCATAATTAGGTGATATGCAGTGGCGGCTCGTGAAGGAGGACTCTGAGACTCCGCCCCCCAGATATTTTCAAACTATAAACTTAAAATAATGTATTTATTTAAATCAATAAGAAATCTAAATAGCATGCATTCAATATCTCTTGGATGTTAGGTTGGTTGCATAAAGTGCTTGTACTCCGTGAATGTAGCTCAGATTAATGCCATCTGCCATCTATGATCGGACCAAAGAGTTATGTTTGACCGCGCGCGCAATCCCCACTCCATCGCGGACCGTGAAATCTGAGTCCATCGTGCAAGCATATTTTTACATATGATTGGACAAATTGGTACGTGGAGGGGATATGCGACGATAGGCTCGCACGCTCGCGCGCTTTGTTTTGGGACTCCATGAGGCAGTAACCCGTATCACTGAAGTGTGGTTATATGTGTTTTGTTTTTGCTTTGGCGCTTTTTAAGACATTATATTTTATAAGTTTAAGTTTAAAATGAGGGTTTGTGAAATAAAAAAACTTGTTATTAGTAATTTAAGTTTAGAGGAAAAAGTCGAATTGAAAAATAACGGACGTCCAACGCCAGTGTTGAATTTAGTTGAGGTGCAGAAAGAGTGCAAAAAGTGGGCCGGCTTTCGCAAATTTGATAAAAACATTTATGATAAGACCCTGTGGTTGTGTGGTTGTGACCAAACAAATAGATTTTTTTGTTTTGTATGTTTATTGTTTGGAGGAGGCGAAGAAAACTGGACGAAAACTGGAGTTTCTGACTTGAAACATTTAGAAATTAAAATTAAGAAACATGAAAATTCTCCTAAACACAAAAATAAGTTGGTGAGTTTTTTACTTTTAGGAAGAGTAAATATTGCTTCTTGTTTAAATAGTGCTTATGCAGAACAAATAAATAGTAAATAGTCATAACGAAACAGTTAAGAAAAATCGATTGCTTCTTTCAAAAATTATAAATATCTTAAAACTATGTGGTACATGTAACCTTTCTCTTCGTGGACATAATAAAAAAAGTGACTCGGTAAACAAAGGGGTATTTTTAGAACTGATAGACTATAGTGCAAAAATTGATCCCGTTTTAGATAAACATCTTAGTGATGCCCATGTTTTTAAAGGAACTTCAAAAACTATACAGAATGAACTATTACAGTAATCTACATAATTACATCCTAACTGGGTTGGTTGATCGATTATCCACTTCAGCCCCCACACGTTGGAATTCTATTTCTCGCATTGTATCTAAGTAGCTACTTTACACACTGACAGTATTCATTTTGGGGTACTTGCAAAACACAATGACCTTCAAATTTCTTAAAATTTTTCGCTTGCCCACATCCCCCGCAGCTCTTATGATGTACGTCCTCTTTTCAAAATGCGCCCCTCCTGTATTCAAACCCACGGGCCGCCACTGGTGATATGTCGAGCTTGCTTACAAGCCCAAGACAATCATTTTGTACAGAGTTTGTTTTCGTTTTGATACCACTTTTTCTTGTTCCGTTTTTAGTTATAATTTATTGTATTTTTATTATTTTCATTTTATGAACATTGGAAAATATAAAAATAATAATTATTTCGAAGATGCACTACACATAGCTAATAATTACAACAATTTTCTTGTATGTAATAACTCAATTAGTCAGCAATATTGATAATATACCATTTACTTGTGAAATACATGAAAACTGTCAATCTGTGTTTGTCAAACCGGTATCACATGAAGAGATTATGAATTTGTCTAATAGGTTAAAAAATAAGCATACAAGTGGCGATGATGATATACCAACAAGTGTTAGGTATTAAATATTGTATAAAATGTATTGTTGAGCCTCTATGTTATATAATGAACAATTCGTTTAAATTTGGTGTTTTCCCAGAACAGTTAAAACTTTCATTAATTAACCCTATTATTATTATTATTATTATTATTATTATTATTATTATTATTATTATTATTATTATT
>NW_019417125.1:79610-90855 GCF_000390285.2 Anoplophora glabripennis
TTATTATTATTATTTATTGATTATTAATAAACTCTCATTACTGTGAAGTGTCATATAATTTCTTCACTGAACAGTAGGTAGGTAGTACCTAAACCTATATAATTTTACCGCTGTCATATACAGATACCAGGGCCGAATTAACATATGGTGACGCCCGGGGCTACAAGCTCGACGCAGCAGGCCCTCTTTCTAAAATAAATAAATAAATAAATAAATAAATAAATAAATAAATAAATAAATAAATTTCCAAACATAGCTACATAAGTTTTCTTTGATTCTAAAAAAAGGTCATGCAATCAGCAACTTGTCGATATATAAAATTTCAAAACCTACACTTTTTGCTTTGATTCTAAAAAAAAATTGCCAGATCTTGCCGAGGCCTCCCTGTCCCGTAAGGCCCGGGCCTGCAAGCCCTCCCTTAATCCAGCCCTGACAGATAGATACGGTTTTATTTCTATAAATAATCCATAACGTTAGGAGAAAAGAAATTAACAATTTCGATATTGAAGAAACAGATCATGAAAAAAAAAAGATAAAAATAATGATGTGTAAAAAAATATTATTTATTTTTTTGCGTATCAATGAAACAGTTACTTTCTAACATTTTATTTCTGCGAATTCCTTTACAATTAAACAGGAAAGTTTCTTGAATCATAATTAAATATAGATTGTTTCAATAATATTTAATTTATCTAGCAATTTCATGCTGAATCACAATCATTATTATGGAACAATTTTATTTTGGCTAAGGTTAGTCGAGCCATAGGCAATATGAATATTTTTATATAATACAAATATTTTAAATTAAAGTTGTAATTATCTAGTGGCATTTCCAACATATCATGTTAGTAAGGAAAAGTTATAAATTTTATGAGAGACGGAAAAAACTTGGCATTACATTTTTGGTTTTTATTAAATATGGTAGATATTAAAATAATAATAATTTGTTTTACAAAGCACTGTAACATTTCTAAGAAATTTAAATAATTAAATAACTCCTAGCGGCAAAACTAAATTCATGAAATCTACCCCTTAGAGATTATTTTGCCGCAAAGATTTTCAACACGACAGAAATACCCAATTACTTAAATTAAAACAGTACTGAAGATATCATAAATAAATAATTACAGAAAATATCTGAAAATCTTGAAAATTTGATTTGTGCAAAAAATTGTCATTTTCTAAAGTTTAATGCAATGCTGTACGGATACGAATGATAGAGATAACACGATGCCTACCTACATACTCCTTGTTTATTATTATAAACGCACGTGAAAATGGAGGTATTAATACTTCAAACATAAAATTTATCTTGTTTGCAAACATTTACTCTCTAAATATATACAGAGTGATTCACCTAAAATTAAAACATGTAAGTGTATCTAAAGCACTACATTTAATTCTTGCAATGACTTGTTAACAATAACTTTATGTATAGAAATACATATATTTTGTAGATTAAGGCTTTTGAAAGTTAAGTGTGAATGGCTATTAGTTAACTTCGCCCTTTATAGACGTAAATAGAATCTTATTGCAAATTATAAAAATTATAATTGGCAATAAGATTCTATTTATGTTATGTTATTAATTTCTATAAGTCTATTAAGAATTCACTTTTAAGCCTCCCCAAGTTGTTTATAATATAAACAATCAAATAATTTTAAATATTTTCATTGAAAGAACATCTGGCGAATTCATTAAATACTAAGTATATAGGAGTAAGAAGAAATTTCCAGCACTACAAGAGTCAGTGATTAATTTGTGTGAATTACCGTGATAATGCAATGTTCTACAATAAGTAGGTATGTACCTAACTATAAGTCCTATAACAAGAAATGTTTGAAGTTATTTAATAGCTATATTGTATATAAATAATATTTTACAATTATATAAATATCTGCAATTCGTAATACTTAGTAGGTACCTACCACAGATTATGTAGGTAATCTGTGATAGTAGGTAGGTACCTAACCCATGATTTAACAGTTTCGATTACTGACGTAAAATCCAATGTCAATATTAACAACCTCTGGTTACTCATTTCGTCGTAATAATAACATTAGTTTTTAATTTTGTTCATAAAATAAATGTTGATGCGACGTGTTGTTGAAGCACTGGGTACTAGACGCCAACGTGAATACATAATGATGTCATAAATTTTATTGCATTTACACTGTTATTTACTGTTCTAATTATTAAAAACAACGTTAGGATTTTTGGTCGAATTTTCTGTAAAATAATAAATCATATTAAAAAAATTATCAGATGCTTTCATTAAAAAAGCGCTATTAAACACCAGATGCAGCAAACCCAGACATATATCAAACCGTTTATGAAGTCACCTCATCCATTAAAATGAATGCATCGCCTATTATAGGCCGCTCCCACCAAATCTGCTAATTAAACTTAATAAATAAATAAATATGCAATTGTCAAACAATGTTCGTCTTTTCTTACATAATAATTTTAGTATTGTATACCGTACAAAACATATAACAACTATTTATATCGTCAGCGTACATCGTTAAAAATATACATTCTAAATATACGTCAGCTCGCACTGCTGTTTTACGTGAAGTGTGACAACACAGAATTCATTCTGTTGTAGAAACAGACTAAACTTGGTGTCTAACTTACCTCATTACTCAATTAAAACAGAAATGATGAGACTAAGTACCGAGCTAAAAAAATAGACAATTATACGCAGTTATGCGTCGGGACAAGTGTCGCTGTGAATTCTAGCCTTGCCTTACCAAAATTGGTTTGTGGTGCGTGGTCGTCATTGCTCAAATCATTATTAAAATATTGAATAATTGCGAACAGTGAACAAAGTGCTAAAAAGCAGTGCTCTCATCATGTCGCAGGGCGCTCAGTTAAAACGCAGTCAGAAGACGGATTTTTCTGCAGCGGCGCCATTTGTTACAAGAGAGAGAAGTTTTATTCGTCCTAATAAAGACCCGCAAAAACGAAGAAGTCAGACAATGGCTACTATAAAAGGTAAACCAACAATGGAAATATACCGACCGCCGAATGTAAGGACCGACTTGCCTAATGTGTCTGGTAAATTGAACGTCCACGCAAAGGAATTCACAATGAATCACGAACTGCATTCATCTAAATCCAGCGGGAATTTAAATTTAGCCATGGGCTACGAACCTATACCCTTGCAGCACTCAAAATCGAGCGGAAACATTCTGAGGCATATAAACCACCCCGGATTTGTACCCATACTTCCTGGTGTACCTCTGCCTCTTTTGCACTCATCTTCCACATCACACGTACTGAACCATATACCTAGACCGAATTATCAATACGCCGCAGAGATAATGGCACATCCCGTTTTCTCTGGTCTCAATCAACCGATTTACCACTCGAACTGGAACAACAACCAATCCAAACCTATTAGCAATGCGCCCATCGCTTTGAAGAGATCAAAGAGTTTAGGAGCTACCGATTCCAAAAATTTAGCAGCAAAACTCAAGAGTATCGCCAAAGAGGAAATTGACCTAAGCATGTTTTCGTCGGAAGAACAAACAAATTTGAAGGCTGCCTTAGAAGACCCTAATCAACTAGCCACGAGAAGTTTAATGGATCTAGTAAAGATCATTATGGAAAAAGTAGTGGAAGGGATAAAATTTTGTGAACCAATAGCGAAATTATGTATATCCATAATAGAAAACGAGAAAAACCAAACGTTCTTGGAATCATTACTTAACATGTGCCAACAATGGTACCAAGAGCGGGATAAAATTCTCAGAGGGATTAAGGCTGGGGACGGTACCAGGTTTACCGCATTCATGTGGTTTCTAACAGAATTATGCAGCCAAATTAAAAGACATCAGCTTAAGGACCAGTTTGAATCCATGCAACCTGACCTAGTGCTTCTCTCTATACTAGCAAAGTGCTGTCAAGCCTGCGTTAGCTTGCCCATCAAATGTCTTTCGGAGACGGAATGTTTATTTTTCGTTTTAACGTCGATCGGAAGGGATTTAGAGGCAGAACTTCCCCAGCAACTCGAGCAACTTTTGGCAAGTGTTAGGGATGGTTTCTTGGCCAGTGCAGGTTCAACGAGTGTAAGACGTACTCTTTTACAACTTATAGAATTGCACGCCTCGAATTGGCAGCTTCCCGGATCATCGGTTTTGTATTACTATCCCAGAATAAAGTGATTAATTACTTCGGATTGTGGAGGAACTTGGACCAATTTGTTTTTATACAATGACTTTATAATTTATCCACTTAACTATTTTGTTTGTTTTTATTTATACATGTGTCAGATAATAAATAAAAAATATTAAGTTATTTTCTGATAAATATTTTAGTTTGCTGGTTATAAGGTGAGAATTATTTTAATCTACAATTTAGATTCGATTTATCAAAACAACTAAAATTATTTCTAAATGTTTAAGAACTATAAATTCATATAATCATGCATTAAATTTGAAATTGTTCATTTTATTTTGTACAGGGTATAATAAAAATTTTTGGACAAACTTATGACGAATTCTACGTTAACAATAATTAACAAAAAAAAGTTTTAATAGACATATGTTGGAAACACTTCTTTTTCGCAGAATAGGATGTTATTGAAAATGTAGTTCATTTCAAGTTTCAAAATAAACAAAAATCAATTGAGGGAAACCATTTAAATAATATTTTATTTCACTTACAGACAACGTTACTATTTGAGTCAATATTATACTTAAATTTATCTTAAATATAAGGTAGCACTTTCAGCAATAAAATTACTTTAATATTTTATAGCAAAAACAAAATATTATTTTTCAAATTTCGAAAGGAAAGCATTAAAGTTTATCAAAATATCTTAGTGGCACCTTGTATGTAATGTGTAATCTATTTAGATCTTTTAGGTAGGTATACAAATTTTCTGTTAATTCATTAAATTAGGTACATTTAGGTACACAATAGAATCATTTTCAATTTGTATAGAATCATTTTAAAAATATTACAGAAAAACTTTTATTTTTGCAAATAAACGAACGAATTTTCAAAATTGTACTGTCTATGACAGAAATTAAACGTCCTTTAAATTGAACACTCCTTATAGATATGAACAAGGCATCACAAATAATATATTTTAAAAATGATAAGAAATTTAAAAAAAAAATCAGTTGTAATGTTTGCACAGCTAATTGATTTCCTAAATAAATTTGGAAAAATAATATGCAGTAAATAACAAAAAATAACAAATTCTTTATTGGTGTACCTACTTATCTTTAAATATTTTCTTAATAAAAATCAAATTTAAAATACATATTATTAGAAATGGGAAGTGTACAAAACAAAAAAATGCACTGATTCCAGATCTGTCATATATAATTACCCTGAAGTTTACTTGAAACACGTCAAGTTCACATTCCGCAGTTGTAGTGTAATAGGTAGGTATCTGTATCTGAATAAATAATTCATGTTATTACTGTTATTAGGAAAATGATTGTTAATTTTCTTTTCACTTAGTTGAATAAGAATATAATTATATATTTATGTATTAATTTAAAATTGCACAAGGAATTCATTAAAAAATTATTTGACTTTTGAAAGATTATTCTTATTAAAGTTATCTGGCTAGTCTAACACTATACACATTTGCATAAAATAAATTTGCTGTTATATTTTTGGATATACAGGGTGTTTCTAAAATAGGGTTCCAAACTTCTGCTGCGTTTATAACTCATTAAAATAAGCCAAAAGGTTCCTATTAACATGTGCCCTAAAACGCACCCTTAGGAAGTTATATGCCCTTAAAAGGGCTAAAACAAAACTGTTTTTTTTTTTCAAATAAATTGCAGTTATGAATCCGATCATTTAATAAATAATTTAGGACATAAACTAAGACTATTTAAATTTAGAGTTACACTTACTAATTAAGGAACTAATTACTACTGCAGACAATGGGATTAAAATTTTCACTCAATTTACTCGAAAACCATTGGAAATATCGATTTGGACAAAGATAATATTTTTTACGTAAAATTGTTAAGATTTTATAAATCTGTAGAGAAAATTGTAAAAAAATTGAAATAAAAAATTACGGGCCGAAAACCCCCTTCACCAACCTAAATATGAGACGCATATGATTTGCATGTCGAAAAACGGAGTAGCCCATGTTATTTAACGTAAAAAGTTATGTAAGACCCATAATTTTTTTTCTATTTATTAGCGACGTTTTATCAATAACAGAAAATAACAGTTTTGTTTGAGCCCTTTTAAGGGCATATAATTTCCTAAGGGTGCGTTTTAGGGCACATGTTAATAGGAACTTTTAGGCTTATTTTAATGAGTTATAAACGCAGCAGAAGTTTGGAACCCTATTTTAGAAACACCCTGTATATTAACCTTAAAACTGAAAGTATCTAATTATAAATGCGAAATACATTCATTATAGTTAAAATTATATTTTAAAAAATTAACCAGCAATTATATTTATGCAACCAATTATACTTACCATAAGATGAATTGTATATACATACTAGGTCAGAATATTTGCACATCAATTTAAAAACATTTGGGTACCATATCTAAATATACTTTTAAATAATATTTAGTTTACTTTGCATAGTTTATTAAATGAAAGATCCATTTTTGCTTGATTTTTATTGATAAACAGTAACAATATAAACATGTTCCCACTTTATTTTTATCTGTAATTTTTATACACCGCCAATAAACAGCAAACCAGAGCTAGACATTTTTTTTAATATAATTACCAATTTTTTAAAAAATATTCACATTTATGAAAAGGATTATTGTGCAACTCCATTTCAATTGTACTTTACACATTCATATGAAGGTAAATGTCACTTGGAGAAATTATTTTAATATAATTATTATATACGTATTACTTAAGCAGCAGATTCATTCCTTAGTTTTATTTTATAATGCATTCCAATGAAAATTGTACACCTCAAATAATTTGGGATAATATAAATACCAAAATGCAAGCAAATCACCTTTCTTTTGAAGGGCACATGTATTGGAGCAAACTTTGGAATCTACTGGGTAAAACTGTAAATAGCAATTAATAGTCAATTTACACACCTCTCTATGTTACAAACATTAAAGTATCTCCAGAAGCCTGAAAAAGTCAAAATGAAACTATATTTAGTCTATTATTTGACAGTAAACTAGATAACTAGGAGAACAAAAACACGTAAGGTATTACTCAACCATTGTCGCCATTTAAAATTGTTTAACTGGCACTGGAGCAAGACTCAATTCTTACATACAAACATTGGGCCAAACATTGTTTACTATTGAAATAAAAATTGATGTTTCTTCATTTTTTATCAAATTTTTAAACCCCTTCAAATTATTTAAAGTGGGCAATTTTCTTTAGATTGTACCATATAGATAAATGAGTGATCTACTTCTCAAAAAAATATATAAATAATACAAAAGTCATCTAGGCCAATATACAATTATGAAAGCTAAAATTTAAGAAATAGTTACATATAAAATATAATAAATAAAAAATAAGATCAAATGAAATTTACAAATTTTAGTAATTACTTAGGTACTTCCACGATATTTTGGCAGATTTTGGTTAAAAAAAAAATTATATGAAAATTTTTCCATCACACTATCTCTTGGACTCATTAATATAAAGGAATTAATGTAAAAAAGTGTAGAAACAGTAAATTTCAATTTATTTAAATGAACTTGCATATATTTTACTTTTAAAGCCCTTTCTCAGCAATATGGTGATGTTAGATTGGATAGATCAATTTTTAATAATATGGAGATATGCGTATGCCATATATGTAAATGGATAGATTCAGTTGCCAAAAAACTGATGATGATCTCTAATGCATATGTTTATGGCGCACTCTTTCAGCAATATTTCCCATATTATTAAAATGGATTTATTAAGCCTTCTTTCACTCTTGGAAAAACCGAGCAGCCGGCAGTCACTACTAATGGTATTACTTGTTAAAACACATGTAAAAATATTAGTGATGGACAGAATCGAGTATTTTTAAGAATTGAGAACTCTGTTCTCGAATACTTTTAAGAATCGAATGATTATCCGAAAGCCCAGTACCAGGTGGAAGACTAGACATCATTAAATGATCAACTTTATTATGAATAGGGGAGGGGAGGTCTAGATTTAGAGTTTTATTATAAAGCTTTGTGTACAATTATTTAAAGTTGCTGATTTTTCTTAAATACATTTTCAAAATAAATTTATTATCTCAATATCTTCTTTTGTTTCCAATATTTTAAAAATATAAACAATATGTGTGTAAATATGTATAAAGGATACCTGAAATTCTCTGTTTATGAGTCATTTGTTTAATTTATTTGGCAACCACCAAAAACTAGATATTCAAATTCTTCTGATTCATTCGATTTATTAAATCAGTAGTTGATATAAATTTATTCAAATATTTTTTGCACTCAAGAAGAAAAAAATATTCATTCTTTAATAATGCGTTGGTACTGCCGGACAGTTCCGACAAGTGTAAAAGGCACTTACTTGTTTTAAAAAGTTGATTCTATACTTTAAAACATTGTATTATTTTAATTAATAGAAAACCTCTTAATTTGTATAGTTTGTTTTTCCAATTACTTATTATAATAAACCTTTAGCTGGGTGTCAAAATATGGATGTACATCTAAACTTAGAACTAAATTACTTACTATTACTAATGAAGTTAAAAAATATATAATCGTCACAGAAGTTTCAGTAATGATTAATAAAAATTTAAGAACTTGAAACATATCCAGATTAAAATGTAATTTAACAGTAGTTTTAGTTTCACTGAAAATACTAATTGACAAAAATATTTTCTCTACTAGAATGTTGGAAAATCAGATGTTGAGACCAAGACTATGCTGCAAGTATACACTTCTAGTAAATTTCAGACACACACGGCAACCTTGCTAATGAAATGCACAGATACTTTTGTAGGAGGTCTACTGCTTCGATAACATTATAAATTGTTTATAAATATCAAGTCTGGCAAAAACTGTATTTTGTTAAAAAAAAAAGTTTTTAGCACTGACTGTTGTTTTACATTTAAATATACATCTGGCAAACACTGTATTTTGATTAAAAAAAACTTTATCTAGCACCAATTGTTGTTTTATATATAAATACATTTAACAAAATACCGTAAGTATTTTTAACATCACATATTTAATTTTGAAGCATGACATGGCTATACATAGACATCAAAAAAGCTTTTGGAATATTTTTATCTGGTTACATAAAGATGAAATCTGAAGTTAAATTTATCAAAAATTTAGTTATAAAAATCTATAAAAGATTAAAAGTTAACTTGACTTTATAGCAAATATCTTTGCGCTTCCATCATCTGATGTCGTTAAGATTTTATTACCATCTGAGAAGACAGATATGCTTAAAATATCAGTTCGATGACCCGTCAGTGTCTCCAATAACATACCACTTTTAACATCACATACATAAACTGCACCATCTGTTGCACCAATAAATATTTTTCCATTTTTTCCCCACTTTAAAAGAGTTACAGCACATTCAATTCTGGCCTCATGTCGTAAAGCATGCCTTCCTAACTCCCATACACATAGCTTGCCAGACAAAGAACCTGTAGCCACTATCCCAAGTTCACTATTAAATAAACCACATTCTATTTCACTTTCTCCATTTGGAAGTAAATTAGCTATAGGCTTGCCATCTGTTAATTTTATTACCATTGCACTAGGTGCTACTATTGCTAATGATCCGTCTGTATTGATATCTAGATTAGTTATTGTCGAATTTTGGGAGTTACTCCATTCCACATTGATTTCTTTAATATTCCAAAGTCTTAACACTCCATCCTCATATCCTGCTAGAACCTGTTTGCCATTAGGTAACACTTTTCCACAAGTAGATGAAGAATTATTGGGCGAGGGCAATACCTTGCAATTACCTTGAGGGATCTGCCAAATATATATATCACCAGAATGACAACCACAGAAAAGCACATTAGCTATAGGATGCCACAATAACCATTCCATATCATCTCCTTCATAGCACCAAACTAGTTTCTTTTCATTCACATTCCAAACCTGCACCATACCACTCATATCAGCTGTAGCTATATACTGGCTACTGCGATTAAAGCCTACTTCGGTTACAGAATCCTTATGTCCTGTGCACTCCAACAAAACCTCTCCATTATTTGTATTCCATAAATATGCAATGTCATCTTCACCTCCCGTAACTGCTAACTCTGAAGTTTCATTTAAATCAGAGGAAAAAATTGATTTATTGTGTTTGTTAAATGTTAAAAGGGCTAAATCTATAATTTCAGTTTCTATTTCTTCATCAGTTTCATTAAGATTAACCACATCTAACATATCCCCAATATTTTCCTCACCATCATCTTCACCGTCCGAGTAAATTACCTCGACATCTTCTAAATCATCCGGCAAATCAAATTCATCCATATTTACTATTTATGATAATAATCAAAATATTTTAACATCCAGACTAACATATGTTAAAAAAATATAATTACAACATAACTCTCAACAGTAATATAACATAACCTATAAAATAAAACAATACACCTGCAGTGGCACTACCATGGAGTTTATAAAAGGAGTGAAGACTGAAGAGTCCGTAACAAAAAAATTGAGCCATTTCTTGGGTCACGTAAAGGCGGTGCTGATGTATTTTAGTTAGAGTATGAAATAGAAACCCGAGAAATTTAAAATGATATAATAAGGGTTTTTTGGCGAGAAAACCGCTAACCCGGTTAACTATAGTTTGCTGCGGTTTGACGTTTCGGCGAGAAATATAGTTAACCCTGTTTGGCAGAGTTTGCCAAACCATCAAACCGGACTTGTGCGTTGGTTTGGATCTTAAGTTAATATTTCTATCTTTGTTTATTTATTTTCAGTTTCGTACCTAGTCACTATTTGACCGCGCCATTATTCCAGGGCTAGAAAGTGGCCTCAATGATTTGGGATCGAGGGGGCCTGGACAGCCTTCGTAGGTGGGCCCCATCCGTCGTCTACCCCGACCGCAAATGCGGCCGGTGTAGGCGCTTTGTGGGACCTCCTTTTGTCCTGGGTGGGCCCCGCCGGCTAGGGCCCTTTCTTCTGGCGCTCTTCTTGCTTCGCCGGCTCGTCTGTGTAAACCCCGGGGGTAGTGTCATGTTTATGTGTGGTATGGTTGGGTAGGGTAGTGCGGCTATGCAGCCTGGGATGCGCTTTGCTAAGGTGGCCCTTAGGCTAGCGCGGGAGGGGAGGG
>NW_019417125.1:91558-92980 GCF_000390285.2 Anoplophora glabripennis
ACAAAAGCCAAATTGACTAAAGACGGTATAGCCATATACCCAAACACACCTAATGACCACAGACTATTGACAAAGACACTGACAGACAAAGGCGAGGAGTACCACACCTTCACCCTCAGCGAAGAAAAAACGCTGAGGGTGGTGATACGCGGAATACCTGCGGGTGTTTCGCCAAGTGAGGTCCAACTCGACCTCGCAAGACAAGGGTTCCCCGGCGCAATAGTGCACCGCATGGCGAGCCGTCAAAATAAACAGGAAATGCCCCTGGTCCTAGTTCAGGCCCCACAGGACCAGGAGGACATCCTGAAGGTAACCCGCTGCTGCTCGCTCGTGGTTCGAGTAGAGCTGCAGCGAAAGCAGCGGGTTGCCACACAGTGCCACCGGTGCCAGCGGTTCGGCCACGGCCAGACCCGGTGCACAGCTGAGCCAAAGTGCGTAAAATGTGGCGAAAACCTGTGGCGAAAACCACAGCACGCACGTCTGCAAAAGGCCAAAGGCACGCCTGCCAGGTGTGCAAATTGCGCTGGGCCACACCCCGCCAGCTCTCAGTACCCCAAAGCTAAAAACACAAAAACACAAAACACAAACACACACACGACACAAAACACTACACAAACACACAGACAGCCCCTCCTACCCACCCCAAACACAACCACAGAACTCACATACACTAACCACATACTTCTATACATATATAAAGCATTTTGAAAGGGAACTGAAGCCAAAAAGTGGGGGTGTTGCACTTTGTGTATTACACGCACGCGCTATGATTTATTTTCCTATTGGTCGGTTTGTCGGTTAACGTCATTGTCATTTCCGAAGATAGGTTATGAATTTGCATAGAAAGACAGCTGAAAATGATATGGCAAACAAAAAAAAAAAGGTAAGGAAACGAGGCAGACCCATAAAAAACATGGGATCAAGGACCAAGTAGTGGCAGAAGACTTAAAGAAAAGAGGAACAAACTGGCTTGAAGCGATGAATCTAGCAAAAAATTAAAAAGGAGACAAAATTTGTTTATAAGTAAAAATGTATATCTTTACACCCTATGCATACTTAAGGTTTTATTGATTGAGGATTTTTATTCATTAAGGGTAATGTATTGTTGAAATTGGCTAAAGCAAATTTTTACGTGTTCAATCAGTAGAGTCCCATATGGCACAGTGGGACGACGACCACAAGAGGTCGCGTCCTGCTGAATTACCAAGATAGACACGACGACTTGACGATACTCGGACCGACAGAACCGACACATTACGGACCTGTAGGACGCCCCGACGTTATCGACATTGCCCTCTTAAAATCTATACCGTTAAATGCCCAAATATCCACCCAATACGAAGGGTCTTCCGCCCACAATCCAATATTTCTGGATCTGGGGCGAAGACAGAGATATGAAGGCACCTTCACGAGGAGGTTCAC
>NW_019417125.1:94091-105301 GCF_000390285.2 Anoplophora glabripennis
CCCTCCCCTCCCGCGCTAGCCTAAGGGCCACCTTAGCAAAGCGCATCCCAGGCTGCATAGCCGCACTACCCTACCCAACCATACCACACATAAACATGACACTACCCCCGGGGTTTACACAGACGAGCCGGCGAAGCAAGAAGAGCGCCAGAAGAAAGGGCCCTAGCCGGCGGGGCCCAGCCAGGACAAAAGGAGGTCCCACAAAGCGCCTACACCGGCCGCATTTGCGGTCGGGGTAGACGACGGATGGGGCCCACCTACGAAGGCTGTCCAGGCCTACACGAGATGAGGCAGGATAAAGAGGGATAATCCCCCTCGATCCCAAATCATTGTGGCCAATTTCTAGCCATGGAATAATGGCGCGCGCTCTCTCAGGAGCACAGTATACTAATTCAATCAGTATGGAATCTTAAATGATTTGTGAATGAATTACGTATGGAAATTTTTAAATACCCCCACCCAAAATCCTTGCCTCCACCCTAGAAAAAGTCGCCAAGAATATGGCTTTCGTTTTGGCAAAAATAGTATCTATTAGCAAGTAATATCAGTTCAGAGTTTTTGGCATTAAACGTGGTCTCGATAGTTTGGGAACGAGGGGGACTATCCATCTTTGTCCTGCCTTATCTCTATAGGGCTGGGCAGCCTCGTGAAGGTGAGACGACACTAATTGTAACAAGATTTCGCAGCGTTGCCAACTTAACATATCTAGTTACTTACCAAAGTCAGTTTAATATCAAAGTGGTGTCGCGGGAAAATTTAAAATACTTTGTAGGTAGTTCTCATTAAATAAAATAATACTAAAGTAATANGCCCAAATATCCACCCAATACGAAGGGTCTTCCGCCCACAATCCAATATTTCTGGATCTGGGGCGAAGACAGAGATATGAAGGCACCTTCACGGGGAGGTTCACTGACTGGGAGCGCTTCCGAGCAGTAATGCAAGAAAACATCGCGCTCCCAGTCAACGAAACCACCCATGATCTGGAAGCGGCAATCCTTTCCCTTGAGATTGACATTAAAAACGCCCTAACTCAGACTACGACGGAGACCACCGGGGTACCCTCCCCGATGACAAAAAAAACTTAATACGTGACAGACGACGTGCGAAACGGCTTGCCACCCGCACCCGCCTCCCCTGACACAGACATGACTTAAACGTATTTAACAGACGGGTGAAGGCGGCTCTGGGTGAACTGGTCCAGGACAACTGGGCTAGGCACCTGGAGTCGCTGGATCCACAAGACAACAGCCTCTGGAAAACGCAGAGGGCCCTGCGACAGACCGCTCGCCGTAAAATTCCTCCAATCCACGGCAATGTGGGAGTGGTTTACACGAACCAGGAAAAGGCCGAGGCTTTCGCCGACAGTCTAGAACTGCAGTGTAGACTGCCTCAGCTGCCCGACGAAGACGAGGAGTCCGAGATAGTGGCTGAACGCGCGGCCCGACGCGTCGACAGAGAGCCAGACAATGACATAATCCCCCCCGCATCTCTTGAGGCACTAAGACTGACGGTACGCAGATTTAAAAACAGAAAGCCCTTTTACGAAGACGGAAAAGTTTTCACCACACTTTCCAATTTTTCCGTCTTTGGGCCTAAAAGACCATCTTCCGAGGATCTTTTCGCTCCGGCGATGCTATTCCCGTCCTCGACCACCCAAGTACTACCCGGGAGCCGAACTTTCCGACAATCGGAAAATTCCGAATGTTCCGACGTTAAGGACTTTTTGACTCCTGTGTAAGACGATGATGCTGATGCCGAAAATCGATATCCGAACTTTCGGAAAAAATCCAGAGAGGCCTAAGGGGGAAGGCGTCCAACAACGAAGGCTTTTTTATAATTTTATCTCTCGTCTTGTCCGCCAAATGTATGGAGATTGGACAACTTTTCCAAAACCACCTGAACGTCTACCCGAGCCACCCGCAGAATATTATCGGGAGCTACTAGTATGAAACCGCTCCAGACGCATGTAAAACTTTTCTATATTGCTTTAATACATTTATGCAAACAATTTGTCTTGTTAATTCACACATTTGTATTTAGCTGAATAAAGTTCTTTTAGAACGTGCCCCCGAGTTTCTGATGTAAGAAAACCTGTACAACAGATTCAAAATCTTTGGAGCCCTCAGCTCACAGGCTCGCTTCTCGAGTTCCGTCGAGGCTGCTTACCTCCGACGAAGACCTGCTTGAGGTAGTATAGAGCCTAATTGTTCCTACTCGTTTACGAGATAGTCCGTCGCGGTGCTTTTTGCCCGACGATCCCCTCGCATAGAGGAAAACCCGATTCGATAGCCAGCGGCTCCGTTGAGACCCCGCATAAGAATCGAGGTGCATTCAGGCTCCATTGAGACCTGCCATACCGTCCGAAACTAACCACCTCCGACGAAGACTCTGTCCCGACTATACCGGCTCCGTCGAGACCCATACCTCGAGATAGCAGTACACATAGGCTCCATTGAGACCTACACATACAGGCTCCTTGAGCCCTGTACATTCGAGTTAACCTCCCTCGACCAAACCTCCATCGGTGTCCCTCGTCGAGGCAGTCCTACCTCGCCATACGCGGCAGCCTACAGAAACTCCGTTGAGTACCGTAGCCCGCACAAACATAGCTCATAGCTACATCGGCTTCCACAGAGAAGACCACCCATTCATATTAGACCTTTCGAGGCAGCACTCGCCCGACGAATCGTTCGATCGAGGCCAAGGCGCCCCAAGGTCATAGTACGATTGCTACTTGAGCGGCGTACTCAAAATTCGGAGTAACCCCGCTTCTCAGGGTCCCCCGAGAGACCTATTAGTAGATTCAGTGCATCTACCAGTCTTTCAGAGCAAAGCTCGCTCTCCCATTGAGCTGATTCAGCTCTCATAGCAACCACCAGTGCTACGAGGACTAGTGCCCTCGAAGACACATACTACAAATTATATCGTGATAATTTGATCAAGACTGAGCAGGATGAGACCTCGTCGCCCATGTACAGAGACCCAAGCCCACGAAGTCTGCCTGCTACAGTCGCTCTAGCGAGCGGGATAGTGAAGACGGAAGCCAGCAGTTACACGGACTGCCCTCACACTTGTTTGCCAGTGTTGTCCATGTTCTCCCGACACTCCGAGTGAACGAGGAGAACATGGTCTCCGTACCCATATACCCTATCTGCATGCTCCGTGAAGAGTCTGAGGGGTCCAAGTCGGTAGCTCTTAGAAATACGCGGTACGGCGCAGCCACAGTGCCTTATGCGCTGAGGTGCTCTGCCTCGAGGGTTACAGATACCGACTCGACTGGGCGCATCCATAGAGCCTGATAGGTCACATGAGTTACCACGACATGGTCCACCCATAATTATTCGCGACGAGGTTACCCACCAACACCATCCGGTGGGGCAAGGGGAAAGCTATACATCCGACCACGGTTTACGACCTGACAGCGAACTCGGGGTTCGAACCCCGTTGATGGCACCTTCTGCCATTCACTCCCAGCGCTCCGGTGCGACGGATCGGGAAACCGTCGCCCCAAACACAGACGACCAAGCGTTAATATCACAACATGACGCCCAACATGGGGCTCGAACTCCAAGGGCGGCATCGACTGCCACCTACTCCCCACGTTCTGGTGCCATGGAGCGCGAAATCCCCGATAACGACACGGTTATATCACGACATGGCGCCCAACGTGGGGCTCGAATACCTATTTCGACGTCTCCGTTGCGAGCCCATGTGGTGGAAGATCACTCAGTAGTATCACGACACTATGTATTTTCCCATAAGTAAAATTCATACCACGTAACACTTTCCGCAATGTTTCTTTACTCATTTTGGGGATTATGTCGTTTTCTCTAACAGATGACATCACTTTCTGTAATGTTGGTAATTCATTTTTCATAAAAAAGTATCAACAGTTCTTCTTATGGCATATTTCTCATCTTCGTCAACTTTTGGTGGTAGTACTTTTCCGTACATTTTTTGTTCTTAATACATTAGCCTTTGAAGCTGAGCCGGCAACAAAGATAAATTTACACCCATAAAATGAGTTAATAAAAGATAGCTAAAACAAGTGGGTAGCCAGGTTGGCGACGTTGCCACTTATTTAGGAAAATCATAAAGTACAATAACAAATGAACAAGTCGAAAGATATTTTATTAAAAGAATTTTTATATATTTGGCATATAAATAACACACACTCGGGCATAAGCAACATGTTTTTATAGTAAAACACATCTAACATAGAGGTAGCAAATTATTTATGCTTACAATATTATTCGTTTAATGCCAAGAACTTGCGGTGTGTCTTACTAAAACTAATCGTCAGTAGATATTACAATTTTTTTCTTTAAATAATGTTATATTTTAATAGTACCGAATTATTTTAAAAGATAGGGAAATTTAAGAATTTAATGTGACAACGTTTCTCGCTTGTAGTGGACACATCGTAGTTTGCCCTATTCAAACATATTGGTTAGAGTATAGGCAATAATTATTATTATTAAATGTTAATAGATGTACTGTCTACTGAATTTAAGAGGTTATTATTACTAAACATGGAATTACCAACCTAGTTTTCAGAATTAACAACGCTTAACTAATGAAGATGAACATATAAAAGAATAGTTTAAGTATGTCTGTCTCCAACAATAAAGAAATGTTTTATGAAAATATCTACGCCTCCGTTCCCTACTGGATTTTGTTCGATTTTTTTGAAGCCGCGGCTAGTGAGACTTCTGGGAAGGCGTAGAACTTCGTATTTAAAAAAAATGACAAAAACTTTTGAAGATGGTTAGATACTGAAATAGTAGTCCGATTTATGGTTTTACCGTGGCCCGAGAGTCAGTAGTCGATCCGTATGTGTCTGTCACTATCTAACGACTGATGACAGCGATGTCGCCGTTTTTTCGCTGTCTGCGATAATTTTGTAGGGTCCCCTGTACGGAGTGATTTATGCTTATTTTACATTAAATTTAATGCAAAATCTCTGGTTCGGTGACACCTCCCTCATTCGTGCGGATCAACTTTACTGACTGTTGGGTCTAGTTTTATTTGGAACTAAGAAATGTAATGTTTACATGAAAAATGGTAAATCAATGTGCACTCAGTGCGAAAAAATGAACGTTTGCAAAACTTTATTTAAAAGTAAATGTTGTAATGGGGCAAAATAGGCAGTCTGTTTCCTGTCTCTGGGGAGTATTTGTCACTTTCACTTGCGAATACCTCTAGGGTCACGTGGTTCGTTCGATTTTCACACTCGCGACACTTCCCGCACTCGAGTCTGCGATTGACGTGGCTGCTCGGGCTGCTGGGACTGCTGCTGTCGTCTGGCTGGTGAAATGGACGGCTGACGGCTGGATCGGACGTTCTATTCCGAATCTGCGGCGCCCTGGTTGCACTGGAACTGGATTCGTGATGTTCTGGCTGAACCTGGGCAGCTAGCACGGCGTAAATCACCCTGATTTGATGGCTTTCTGTTGTCGGCTCGCTGCTTTGGCGTGTTGGTGGTCTGTTGGCTCGATTTGGCTGCTGCAAGAGAGCTGGCGATCGCTATGACCTAGTGGCTCTGCGTCTGCTGCGGTGGACCTTGGCTTAGGTTGCCTGCGGCTTGGACTTTGCTGTGGTGGCTCGACCGGGAGCGGTATGGTCACCTTGACGTTGTTGCTTCCTGGTGGCTGGCTGGTCTTGTTGTGGGGGTTGTGATTGGTGGTGGTGGTTCTCTGCATCTGGGTCGTCTTCGTCGGACTCGTCGTTGCTCAGCTCGGCGTCGCCGTTGCCCTGGGGTGCTGGACGGAGGTCGTCCATGTGGTGGAATTGAGTTCGAACGCCATGTCGCCCGATTTCCTAGGTAATGTCTCTCAAACGTCGTAGTACTCTGCCGGGGCCAGTTCAGACTGGGGCGAAAGCTTCTCGATTGGTCGGATGAGACCTCACCATGACTCGTGCGCCGACTTGGAATTTGATGAGTGGTTAGGCGTCTGATTCATAGTTTCGCTTGGAAATCCTGTTGGCGATCTTGGATGACAGCTCGTTCTGGTCTCTGTTGCTGCTGTATTGCTTCTTGGTACGCGGGGACGTCCCAATACTCTGGTTTAGGCGGGTCGAAGCCTAACAGGACTTTCGAGGGTGTCTCTCCAGTGACTGCCTTATGTCTTGTCCGGAGTACGAAGGTCTCAACTCCGGCGATGGTGTCCACGCATCAGAGCACGAAGAACCTTCTTTAGCTATTGGGCCCTACGCTCGACAGGATTTGCTCGTTGATGCGTGACAGCGGCGGTGAGCTTGGTGTTCCTATGCTGTTTAAGGAATCGGGCGTAGCGTCGACTGTTAAAGATAGTCCCGCTGTCCGTAATTAAGGTCTGTGGCGGTCCATAACGTGCAAACACGTCATTCTCTAGGTACCGAAGTACGATGTCGGCTGTTGTGGTTGATGTTGTGGTGGCCTCTACTCATTTCGAAAATATGTCCTCTACAAAGATTGCCGGGCGGTTTCCGGATAACGCCCGATGACATCAACGCTTATCGTGTGGGCGCGCATCGGGGTCGCTTGGTGGATCTGCCTCTCCTCGGTTGCTATGCATGGTAGACATTTCTTAATGTAGTCGCCGACTTGCTTGGCCATTCGAAACCAATGGTAATATTCCTGGATTTGCCTGAGTGTTTCTTCTCCTCCTGGGTGAGCTTGATGAGGTGGGTCATGGAAATTGAATATTATGCGTTGGGTTAGCCTATGTGGGGTGACTAGCAGTTGCTTGTTATGGATTTTCCTGTATAACTTTTCATCTTCTACGACGAACTGGTCCAGTATACGTTGTTCTGAGCGGTTTATGGGCGTTTTATTTTGCAGGTCTAGCAGATTGCGATGGCATTTTGGAGAGTTGGATTGAGCTTCGATCACGGCATTGTCCATTTCATCGTGTGTGAGGATATTTATTTTATGGCTGGTAGGCTGGGTGTGTGCAATTTATCCTCCACGATTTCTTCTCGAACCTGTTGTGGGTAGCGAGGGGCGCTATCGAATAAAAACTATTGAATTATTGGATAGTTGCAGATTATTCGAATTATTCGATAGCGACTAACACTATTCGAATAAAAATCGAACGAATGAATTGCAGTTACGTTTACAGCAGTCGCTTTAATTGAACTAAAATTTGAATGAATTCGTTCATCGTTTGAATAAAATCATTCATTACTAGTTAACCTTACAAACGAATGAATAAATTCCGACTCATTATCGGCCATTCGTCCGAGAATGAAAAAAATATTTACGACTCAGAATAAATTTTATAATGCAACATTAATATAAATAAATAATACAAAAAAACAACAAAACTTGAATATTTAATTATAATATTTAATTTCATTAGTGTTATGACTTACTTAATATGAAATAACACAACTCTTAACTTCAACATATTTAATCTCAAAAAGTCGCTTGGAATGGTTTTACAGTTCCTTTTATCTTATAAATTTCTATTTTTTCTATTTTTTGTAATCGTTAAAGTCAGTGGCAGGACCACAAAAGTTTAGACTAAAATAAATATAATATAGTCACATATATAACACCTCTCTCCTACAAAGTTAATAATATCATTAAAACTATATATACTTAAATTCTAAATGCAATATTACACTAATATACAAAATTATGATATAACTAATCTATCTGGGAGTTTAATTCGACTACGGCGTCTTAATGTTCTTGATGTGTCCGGTAATGTCACCTCTGTTTCGTAATCACTAATTTCCTCGTCACTGATTTCATTTTTGCTACCACTATTTCCTAACATTACACTGTTTGTATTAATTAAACTAGACTGTGAAATAAATGAAACTGATTTTTGTTTTTCACCTAATTGGGTTGGTTTAATTTGATTTTTGTGTCGTTTCCAAATCATTCCGCAATCAGTTTCAACTAAATAGGTTCTTGGGCCAATAATTTCTTTTATTACCCCTGCATACCATTTTGCATTATTTGCCCTATAATCGCGAATCCAAACATTATCCCCTGATGTAAATAAATATCATTTTTTCTTTGGTAATATTTCTTTTGATAATTTTGCTTATCTTGAACAATTTGTTTAACTGAAGGTATTAGCAAATCAAATTTAGTACGTAAGTCTCGATTGAATAGCAATTTAGCTGGTTTTTCCCCTGTAATCGTTTGAGGAGTATTTCTATACTGAAATAAAAATTGATTTATGAAATAATTTATATCTAAATTTTTATTATCATGTTTCGCTTTTATTAAGGCTGTTTTCATAATTTTTACCGCGCTCTCTCCTAATCCATTAGTTGCTGGATGATAAGGTGCTCCCAACGATTGTTTTATACCACTTGAAGTTAGAAAAGATTTAAATTCGTCAGATGTAAAAGTTCTGGCATTGTCCGTACAAATTTCCAGAGGTAAACCAAATCGAGAGAAAAGCTCATTAAATATTTCTATTGCATGTGAAGCAGTTAAATTTTTTACTTCAGAACATTCAATCCATTTTGATGTAGGGTCTTGAATTACTAAAAAATGTTTATTAAGGCAAGGATCAAAATAATCAGCGTGTAACCTTGTCCGTGGTTCTTTTGGCCAGTCCCACACTTCTAATGATATTTTTGGTGGGCTGTACGAAAATACTGCACACGTTCTACACGAATCAGCTACATTTTCAATGTTTTTGTCTACCAGTGGCCACCAGATTATATGATCTTGCCAATGTTTTCATTTTTACAATACCCATGTAATTCATCTAGAATACGTCTTTGACATTTTTTTGGAATTATTACACGATATCCCCACATAAGTCAACCGAGATCTATTGTAATCTCATTCCTTCTGCTAAAATAAGGCTTAAATTCATCAGCCGGACATTTATTAGGCCAACCATGACGCACATAAAACATAATCTTACTTAAAATTACATCACGAGATGTTTCATGTTTAATATGTTTGAAATTTATCGTGAAATCGGAATTATTTATGTAGTTTAAATAAGAACTATTAACATTTAAAGGTAAGTTTAAAATTTTTTCCACTATTTTGTTCTTTATGTATTTTATTTGGCAACGTAGATAAAAAATCTGCTGTACTTTTATCAGACCTTACATATTTAAAAAAAAAGTAGCTCCCAGTGCCGTACTAGAAGCGTCAACAGTTGATTTAATTTGTTTTGTAGGATCATAATGTGCTAAAACAGTTGAAGACAATAAAATTTGTATTGCTCTTTCAAAACTGTAGTTACAATCAACAGACTAGTTCCATGTTTTGTTTTTTAATAAATTATATAGAGGTTTTAACACATCAGCCGCATTTGGAACAAATTTGCAATAGAAATTTACTGCTCCAAGAAAAGATTTTAATTCCGTAATAGTTTTCGGTATTGCTATTTGTTTTATTGCTAGAACTCTATCATCTGAAGTATACAAACCTTAGTCAAGAAAGCAAACTACACCTGGCATAACAAACATTTGCTCCATAATATTTTGAAATATCGATGGTGCGGTTTTTATACCATAGGATAAATGAGTATATGAAAAAAGTCCTTTATGTGTCGTAGTAGGTACTAGTTTTCTAGATTTTTCCTTTAGCAAAATTTGCTGATAAGCTTCTGATAAGTCAATTTTGGAAAATTTGTCACCAGCTTGTAATTGTGAAAATAAATATTTAATTCTCGGCAATGGATAATGTTAATCTAGTAAATGCGAGTTCAAAGTTACCTTAAAATCACCACATATTGTTGTAGACCGAAGGGCTACGATGCAAATGAACGAAACAAAATCGAAATTTGTGTTTTATACCACTCTAATATTTATACTGAAGCCTTCAGCCAATCAGATGCCAGTATTCTGTTCCTCGCCAAGGCCGGGACCAATCAGAATCGAGTATCGAAACCCTCAGTTTACTTTTGCTGTTTTTTATGAAATCTTCTAGCAAGTTCTAAAAAGATGATGAAATCTGATGAAATATTGCAAAGCATGATGTCACGATTGCAAATACGCAATAGTTAGGGGAGAATCACCCTTAATGACGTTAAATTTATAAATAAAAGGGCTGGTTTTTCAGTAATGAGTTCAGTTCATCGCCAAGTTTCTTCGCCGAAGTCCTTTAGTTCAATACTAAGTTTTCAAGTTCTTTTCAAACAAATCACAAGTTAGTCTTCACCCTCAAGTACGGGACATAGTGATATAAATCTACAAAAGTAACATTGTGGTGATTGCTCTAAATTAGTTCATCGCCGAAGTTCATTGGTTCCATTCTTAGTTTACAACCAAGTTCTTCACAATTAGTTACAAGTTAGTCTTCATCCGCAAGTACGGGAAATAAAGTGAATTAAACCTACAAAGTGACATCGTGGTGATTGCTCCTAGTCTTACCAGTCTTCGACATACAAAGTGTTCGTTAAATTGTCTAATTACCTTCAGTAATTAAAGAGTTGGATCGGAACTTAAACGGACAAAGTTTTTTAGTGCAGTTTTTCGGGAAAGCCGAAAGGATTATACAGAGGATTACCTAAAAAAGTGGTTAGTAAAAGCTCCGCGATTTTTTGTAATAAGTTGAATATGTCGAGGAATATGATCGATGGGATCGGTAACGACGGCACGGGCCCTCGGTGGAGACTTCGGAAATTCGAATCGAGCCCCACGTCGAGCGCCATGTCGCGGAATATGATCTGAATGCTATGTTTGGTCGGCATGGGTCCTTAGTGGAGACATCGGGAGTTCTAATTGAGCTCCACGTTGGAAACCATGTCGCAACCTATGATCTGGGATGTTAGTTCCCTTGACCGGGTTTCGCGGCAGAAACGCACGGAGTTCACGGGGATCGTCGCTATCGACGCCCGGTCGCACTATATTCTCTGACGACTGGAATCTGTGGTGTATATGACCTACAGACGTGGTGTCTAGGACACAAGCTCGCGGGGGAGATCTCGACGAAGAATGTCGAGCTCCGCGTTGAGCGCTGTGTCGGGTTAGACTTTCTTGATATGGACCACTTAGGCGATGATCGTATGTTCGGGGGAAATCATGAGAATGGACGGGCGACGTACAAGTATTGTTTTGATAAAAAAGGCCGGCTTCGTCACCTATGACGTAGTCGGCTAAGGGGTTTTCGCTTACTATGGCACCCGAACGCGATGCGCATTGCTCCCGCTGGATACCACTTCGTAAAAAAGCTGAATGAACTGTAGCGTCGTCACCGACGGCTAGCTCACGTTCCGAAACACCCGACATCGGAAGTA
>NW_019417125.1:108059-113154 GCF_000390285.2 Anoplophora glabripennis
GGGGGCACATTAAAAGCAAAGTTTACAGCACTCCACCTGATACCTTGGAAGATCTGCGAGGACGAATCATTAATGTATGTCGCGAAGTAACACCGCAAGTGCTCCAGAATGTTCGACAACGGTTTGAAGACAACCTGTATCATTGTATGCAAGTTGGCGGACAACATTTTCAGCATTTACTTGACTAATACCGTAAGTTTTGAAGTAAAATTAAATCGATTTTCGCATTTCTCGTCAAAAATATTGTTCGTATTTTCAAAGCTGCATATTTTCTAAAATAATGAATCGATTTTCAAAAAGTAAGAATCGATGTATAGAGAATTAAAAGCCCTTTCTAATGACCCCCCACTTGACCCCCATTCCCATTTGAAAAAATTTAGGGGATATCACCCCCACTTAGGGGGTTGAAGACAGTTGTCCCCCTCAGAAACAAATTTGACCTGTTTTTGGATTTTGCCGAAATGTTCTTTACTACCCTGTAATGCCTTGCGGTACGTGTTCGATGGGCTACCCTGTATTTTCAAATATCAAATGCAACTGTTATCGGATTAATTATTATTCACCCTATTGAATACAACAGATTTTGGTGCCACGGTGTATATTTCCAAACAACACTCCCAGTCTGAAACATACCTAATTATTTGTGGTGGGGCGCGAGAGAATAAGAGCGACCCAACTAGTGGGGACTTTAAGTTGCCCTTCATTGTATATATTAATAAGAATACTTGTCTGTTAATTCTAAAACCCTGCCATCAAACTCAAGAACTTTGGAGCTCAAGCTCACAGGCTCGCTTAACGAGGCTCCCGTTGAGGCTGCCATTCCTCGACGCGGATATTTTTAGTGTCTAGCAATCACTACTCGCTTCACGAGACATAAAACCCGAGGTAGACTAGCCTGATATGAAGACCCTGTTCGATAGACCCCTGCATCGAAACAGCGGTAAATTTCCAGGATCCTTTTTGAGACCTGCGATACCGTCCGAGACTGACCACCTCCGACGAAGATCCTGTGCGATAGCCTTTTGCATTGACACAGCGATACTCCAGGCTCCTCCAGAGACCTGCGTACCGCCCGAGGTAGCCCAACCTGAGGCGAAGATCCTGTTCGATAGCCCCCTGCATCGAACAGCGAAACATTCAGGCTCCTCCAGAGACCTGCATACCGTCCAAGGCTGAGAAGCTCCGACAAAGACTTTGATCCAATCGTGCCGGCTCCATCGAGAGACCCGTACCTCGGTACAGAGTACATACATAGGCTCCTATGAGTCCTATAACTCAGACTCAATCGAGATTTGCAAATCCGAGGCAACTTTCCTCGTCAAACCTCTAGGCCTAGGCGGTCACTCGTCGAGGCAACCTTCCTCGTCAAACCCCTACGAGGCATTTACTTTGTGACCCACGAGCACAAAGCAATAGTACGCACGTTATTGTGGCGTACTTCCATATTTAGCAGAAGTTGTCCTTGCTTCTAGGGCTCCCTAGAGAGACCCACATTTAAAGTAGAGTCAGTGTTTTCTACCAGACGTCTACAAGACTTTCGGAGCAAAAGAGCTTGCTCCGACATTGTCGTACGGGGTAAGATGTATCCCTGCGACGCGACTTCAATATCCAGTGCTACGAGGATTGGTGCCCTCGAAGGTACAACAAACAAATTAGATCGTGAAAATATGATCAAGACTAAGCTGGACGAGACCTCGTCCCCCCCAAACACTATCTTGGTGCTTCGTGGAGAGTCTGACGAGCCGAAGGTAGTAGTACGCGGCGCGGCGACGCCACAGTGCCGTAAAGGCTGAGGTCCGCGACTAGCCAAGTTACCAATACCACCTCGAGTATCCCTCAAGACGTGCCCACGGAGACGAATAGCATGCCAGAGTTACCACGAAGTGGGTCACGTTGGCGACGGCAATACAGTACAGACAGCTTTTCTACGAAATGGTACCCAGCCGGAGCAATGCGCATCTCGTTCGGGTGCCATGGCAAGCGAAAACCCCTTAGCCGACTATGTCGTAGGTGACGTAGCCGGCTCTTTCCATCTATGCAATTCTGGTACATCGCCCGTCCACTTTCATGATTTCCCCCGAACATACGATCACCGCCTAAGTGGTCCCTATTTAGAAAGTCTAACCCGACACGGCGCTCGACGTGGGGCTCGACCATCGTCGTCGAGATCTCCCCCACGAGCTCATGTCCTAGACACCATGTCTGTAGGCCATATCCACCACAGACCACAATCACTTGAGAATCTACTGCGACCTGGCGTCCCTAGTGATGATCCATTTGAACTCCGTGCGTCTCTATCGCGGACCCAGGTCAAAGAAACCAACATCCCAGATCATAAGTCACGACATGCCGCTCAACGTGGAGCTTGATTAGAACTCCCGATGTCTCCACCGAGAACCCATGTCGACCAAACACTACCTAATGATCATATTCCGCGACATGGCGCTCGACGTGGGGCTCGAAGCTCTGCTTCGTCGTCTTCGCGGCGAGCACACGTTGCCGAATCTCCCTATAATTCTCAAATATTAGGCACTTCCGATCATATTCCACGACACATACGTTGAGAATTTCAAGATAAGCCGATTGGAGATTTCGATACCCGGAGGTCATTACCTATTTTAAACTGCTCCGATTATGAAGATGTAAACGAAGACGCACTCATCGTGGCGTCTGAAAATACGAAAACAGATATGAATACAATTTCTGGGCTTATTTACTTTATAACAGTTACTACAATTGCATTAGCACTGAAGAGTATCGCAAAAATCATTCAAAAGTACTATGGCTAATGTAGCGAAAATAGCATAAACTCCACATTTCTGCTTCAGCCCTCCAGATTGATTGGTATCAACAACATACGGTTCAGTAGCGCAGCTCCTTCAAGAATTACAACCCTACCACCTCCATTGTGTAATATTCAAGTTGTTATCAAGAAATAGAGGAACTAAAAACACAACTTTGACAGTATTAAAGGAAATAGACTATCAAGTTGCAGTTTTTCTAACACTACAATTATAAAGGAAGTTATATATCAGGTTACTGTTTGGTGGTCATTGACCTTGAATGATGCAATACCGGATAAGAATGACGCAATGCTGTTTTAAATTTTAAATTTACTGCCAACTAGTCATGTGACGTCACTTCCATGCCGCCATTTAAATTTACCGCCAACTGGCCATGTGACGTCACTTCCATGCCACCATGACACTTCTCGCCTGGATCGAGAACACCAACGTCATTTAGTCTGAGTTATTTCATCAAACGAGCAGGTTGTATGAAAAATGAGTGAAATTTCTGCTAATTTAAGTGACGAAGAAAATTACGATTATAGTAAGGCTCTCGATGATATTTTAGCTAAATATGAAGAAGCAGCACCATGGGAGCAAATTTACTTACTAAGTAATGTTTTTAGACTAATATCAAATGTCAACATTCAAATACAGTGTGGATTAAGTCCAGCTAGATCCTTCAGACCTGCAATAATAGGCCCATTCAGTAAAAATTTTTTATTGCATATTTCAAAAGTTTACCCTTTAATTAGTTAGTATGCCAAAAATCAATTTTTTGTTTCAACGAGAAATGTGTGAAATAAATTAATGAAAACAGAGCGCGGTAAAACGTTGAGCAACCATTGCTGACGTCATAATACCGGTACGGGCGACTGGCACGCCANAGTGTCCGCTAATTTAAGTGATGAAGAAAATTACGATTATAGTAAGGCTCTCGATGATATTCTAGCTAAATATGAAGAAGCTGCACAATGGGAGCATATTTACTTGCTAAGTAATGTTTTTACACTAATATCAAATGTCAACATCCACATACAGTGTGGATTAAGTCCAGCTAGATCCTTCAGACCTGCAATAATTATATGGAATGGTAATAGAAACAAATTATCATTTTCTACCTACGAATGGCAAACTCTCTTGGAGCTACTGGAACGTTTAAAAAAAGATTTCTTCCAAGCACCCCTGCAAGGTTTTCCTGATGAGTATGAACCTGTGACTCATCGTTGTAGAGATTACACCACAGTTACCCAAGTAGTCTGCGAAAATGTGAAAATGGTGCAGATCATAAAATACAACATGTGCATCGATCTTTTCCTTCACGATGTGGAAGAACTGTTAAAACTCGATACTTGTGTGCTGTCGCATAGAATAAATATGTTAGATTCTTTAGACTTTTGTCGTTACTATCATAATGTATTAGATATTGTAGCTGGTTGGATAAAAGCAAATCAAATTACTTTAAATGTTGAACAAATTATAAATAATTTTTGTGATATATCTAATAATAGCATATAATGCTTTACGTGAATATCTATATTATTATAAAATTAATGTATTGTATGATATAAGTAAAAAATAAAAATGTTAATTAACATATCTTCTATTTTATTTTTTTCCCTTGTATCCCAGTTTCAAAATATAATAGAAATTTAATTTTAGTAAAATTACACAAGTGTACTAAGTATCTTGTGTGCACAACAGGAAACCGATAAAAATTATCGGTTTCCTGTTTCCTATTTGCAGTTTTATCTTACATATAGGTTTAAAACAAATAAGATACATATATAAAATAAAAAGTTGTAATGAACCTTTTTTTCATTTTCGGGATTCCCAGATTTTATTTATAGTTTCAGTAATGAACTTATTTTGCTCCCGCTGTTTTATAATTGTTTGGCGCACCGCGATTTTGCACACGGCCTACGAAGTCGCTGTTTCAACGGCTGAAGTTGCACACGGCACTACCAGCCGTTCTGTATAAAAACAATGGAGTCGCCCACACCAGGCAGTGCTTAGTAGGTCTTTCCACGGCACTCAACCCTCCTCTGGGTGTCCTAACCAGAGCGTTTAGCAGGCCTCTTCTGCGGCGCTCAAGGTAAGGTACACACCTGGACTCCGACTTCGGATACTTAGCAGGTCTTTCCGCGGTACCTGACGTCTACCTCGCGGCCGACTCCGGGTGTTTAGCAGGTCTTTCCGCGACACTCGGCGTTGTCACCGTCAGGACATCCGTATTGCCTTCGTGACAATAGGTATCCCGATGTTTTTGTTATTTATATGGGTAGGGTATTATTGTTAATATTATATGT
>NW_019417125.1:114309-133462 GCF_000390285.2 Anoplophora glabripennis
ACTTTATGGAAGACCAAAACTCCTTTCCTTTGCTGTTTCTAAAAGCAGCATTAAAATAGGCTTTCTTTTCGTTGCGAATTGCTAGTGTTACCATATTCCTCAATTTTTTATAATTGTTCCAGTTATCTTCAGATTTACATCGACTATGTTTTAATTTGGCCTTATCTCTCAAAGACATCAATAAATGAATGTTATCCGTGAGCCAAGGTGCATAAGATTTAGTAATGCGTATAGTTTTAAAAGGAGCATGAATATCTAGAAGGGTATTAATGGTTTCAGTAATAAAATTTACTTTAGCATCAATGTCGTTAAAATCGTATATTATTCTCCATGGAATTGACTTGAGATCAGAATCAAAATTACGAAAATTAAGATTTTTAAAATCTCTAACCGTTTTGAAATTTGTTTGATTTTTATGCGTTATAATATTCAAGGTACAAGAAATTATTTCATGATCACTTATTTGTGGTACTCCTTTAACTTCTACATCAGAGATAAGCTCTTCTGATGTTACCAAAATATAATCTAGTAGAGTAGCAGTATATTGCGTAATTCTAGTAGGTTGAGCTATTAACTGTTTTAATGATAACCCTTCAAAGACATTATTAACAAATATAGTGCCAAGACCATCAGAATCCAAAAGATCAACATTAAAATCACCCATAATTAAAACATCGTCAACTGTTGGCATTACATTTAACACCGTTTCCTCCAATATGTAAAAAAATTGTTTATAATTCAAATTAGGCGGCTTATAGGTGACGCAAAGCGCTATGGTATTCGATTTTAAATATAACTTAATCCATAATTGTTCAATATCCTTACTGGAATCGATTATATCATATTTTATAGAATTATGCAAATAAATCCCTACGCCACCGCCATGACCATCCCTATCTACGCGCTCAAAATTGTAGCCCTTCAGAGCAATAACATCAGACAGTATATTATCATTAAGCCAAGTTTCACTTAAACATATTGCATTAAATTTGTCCTGAATAATATCTATAAGATCACCATAGTGCGCCATAAGAGACCTTACATTCACATGACAACATTTAAAATAATCCATTACTTATTATATTGATTACTTTTAATACTAAATAAATACTAAACTAGTAGTGCAAAGTATACGTATAGGCACTTATAGCATATAAATGAACAGTATCAGTAACACATCATACATAAATATCAAAAACAGTTATGGTAATTTATAAAATATTTGATTATATGTGAATAAAGGAATTATAATTAACATTTCCATAAAGTGTTGAACACTTAGACCGCTAAGAAACGAATCAAACATATTATTTTTAGGTAGCAAAAAATAAAATAAAAGAAACATTCCATATTGTAATACCCAAAAACACAGAATTGGAATTTATAGTCGCACCAGAACAATAAATTACAAATCTTGCTCTGAATTTATTACACATTTTTTGTTGTTGTCTCGATGTACTATAATTTTACTTCCGGAAATCCATACCTTATGTTTCCCATACTTCTGTTTAGCTAACTTAAAAAGGTCGTTTTGAAATTTAGTGAGATCTTCAAACACTACGACGCCACTACCTTTCAAATTTTTCCTTGCTAACAATACTTCATTTCTCTTAATGTTGGACACAAATTTAACACGAATAAACCTTGGTTTATTCCCCTCATAATTTGTTTTTCCAATTCTATACACACTATCAATTTCTAATGTGGAGCATGCAACTTGTAAAGGTCCATTTATCAGGGCCAAAACTAGCTCTAGACACTGCTCGTCCTTGTTCTCATTTATTCCGTGAAGAATTAGACTATTTTTCCTGGCATACTGTTCAGACAATTCAATTTGATGTTTTAAAGACTGTATTGCCTCCTGGTTAATTTGTATTATTTCACGAGTATCCTGGAACATTTTGGTAAACTCATCCAACTTTGTGTTCAGTTGTTGAAATTTTGCATCAAACTGAGTTCCTAGCTGAGTCACAAAACCAGAACATACCCTTTTTATAATCTGTTCTATGTTGTCATCTTCGGATTTTCTTTCCTGAGTTTGCTGTATTAAAGTAGCTCGTGTGTTAGGTTTACTCATGACTACTTTATCGCCTCGGAACGACTAGATTTATATCAAGATGCACAAAATGACAATCTTAATTGCTTGCCACTGTAACTGTTCTTTATGTTTACTGTAAATAACAGTTTACTTTGTTGAATTCATAGATTTGATGATATTCACATACAATTTTTCTTTATTTACCATAAAAACAACAAAAGTTACTGACACTCTTCAAACACGTCTACACAGCTCGACACATGTGCGAATTGATCATTCGCGAATTATCGTCCTAATCACGAGACAAATGACCGTTCACAAACAATACCCAGACAGGATGCGAACACTATCTGTTGGAGATGTGGAACCACAGGACACACGAGATTTACATGCCGAGGACCATTCCGCTTATTCTGTTCCCGATGTGGACCGAAAGGAGTATAGATTAGACATTGCCGATGTGAGCCACGCGACACAGGGAAATGCCGTCGGGGCTGGAACTCCGCGAGGCCAACCCAGCGCCCGACAATCAGGCCTCCGAACCATTAACCATTTCTGTACCGTTTACCAGTACTAATACAAGTAACTGGTCGAATAACCGCATTCGAGTAAACATAGACATTTATCACCGATCGTTTTCTGTTTTAGTTGATACAGGATCGGTGAGATCTTACATCAGTCCTGTTGTGGCCGAATATTGCAAGCAGATGGGGAATTTACCGAATCCGGCAAAACAGGAAATACAAGCAGAATTAGCGAATGGAATTTTGGTTAGCATTACCGAGGAGTATCACATCCGAGGGCAACTGTTGTCAACGACTGTTGCAGCTGATTTTCTTCTCATGCCATCGTTGACTGTAGACTGTGTATTGGGAATGGATTTTCTCACCAAATATAATTTTACCATCGATATAGGAACCAACCAGATTACTATAAACCCTAAGACAGATAGGGTGTACCCTACGTCAACCATAGAATCGATTACTCTTCCGTCGTTATGTTTATCCGAAGTTCAGCAGAAAGAAATTGCCGATTTCATAGAACAAGAATTCACTGCATTTAAAGAGATACACGGCTATACTAACATGGCTGAACATGTTATTCGCTTAAAGGATCCGACTCCTATAAAACAGAGGTATCGTCCTAGAAATCCCGCAATGCAGAAAATTATTGACGATGAATTAGAGAGAATGCTAGCCGATGGGATTGTACAACCATCTGATAGTCCGTGGAGCTCACCAATTGTTTTGGCTGAGAAGAAGGATGACAAACGCCGCTTCTGCATAGATTTCCGTAAATTAAACGAAGTGTCTATCAAAGATGCATATCCGCTGCCTATGATCAATGACATATTAAGTAGACTGAAAGAAGCGAATTTCTTTTCCAGTATTGACCTAAAACAGGGATACTGGCAAATTCCTTTATCACCGGAAAGCCGACCGTCAACCGCTTTTACTGTTCCGAAAGGATTATTCGAATTCGTTTCAATGCCTTTTGTCTTGCATTCCGCTCCAGCTACATTCCAAAGGCTATTAGATAAGGTCTTGGGACCCGACATGCATGCGAAAGCATTTGCATATCTGGACGACATCATTGTTCTAGGAAAAGATTACGAAGAATATAAAGCCAACCTCAAAGAAGTTTTCCGTAGGCTAGAAGAGGCCAAACCTAAACCGAACCCAGAGGAATGTAAATTCTTTCAACGAACTCTGAAATATTTAGGACATTTAGTTGGTGAAAATGGTATCCAGACCGATCCCGATAAAGTAGCCGCTATCAAAGAAATTCCGACATCTACCAACGTGCGAGCTCTGAGAAGATTTTTAGGGATTGCTTCCTGGTACCGGAAATTCGTACCGAGATTTTCCACCATTACCGCACCGCTGACCAAACTACTGAAAAAGGGAATGAAATGGAATTGGACCGACAAGCAAGAAGAAGCTTTTAATTTTTTAAAAGCCAAGCTCACCAAAGCACCAGTTCTTGCCTGTCCCGATTTTACAAAACCTTTTGTACTGCAAACCGACGCATCCGATCAAGGCTTAGGAGCCGCTTTGATACAAAATCTGGAAGGACAAGACCACATCATTAGTTACGCCAGCCGAACTTTAACTCCACCGGAGAAAAACTACTCAACTACTGAGAAAGAATGCCTGGCCATATTTTGGGGAATTCAGAAAATGAGACAGTATTTGGAGGGTTATCATTTTATAGTCGAGACCGATCACCAGTCCCTAAAATGGCTGCAGAATTTGCAACATCCGACCGGACATTTAGCCCGATGGATAGTGGGACTTCAGCAGTTCGACTTTGAGATTAGATACAAACCCGGTGTCTTAAATCGAGTAGCCGATGCTTTATCCAGACATCCAATTCCCGGAAACCAATAGTACCGAAGTTCAAGTTATGAATAACATGATCATATGTCCTTGGTATACAAGAAAATTTCAAGAGGTAGAGCAAGATCCCGATAAAAATTCTGATTACTGTATTAAAGATGGCAAACTGTACCGACATTTCTTCGACCGATATGACTTCACAGAACCCGAACTGGCTGATCCTTGGAAACTGTGTATTCCCACATCCAGACGATCTGAAATTCTGCAAGAAGGTCATGATCGACCGACCGCCGGACATTTAGGCGTTGCTAAGACCATAGCTCGCATAGCCAGACACTACTATTGGCCCGGAATGTTCCGAGAAATTGCTAAATATGTTCGACAATGTCAGATATGTCAACAACATAAATATTCTCAATTACGACCATCAGGAAAAATGCAGTCACGCCCTCAAGGGGGACCTTGGCACAATTAGTACCGATTTAATTGGCCTTTTACCCCACTCTACGTCCGGAAATAGATATATTGTGGTTTTTCAAGATCGGTTCACTAAATGGATAGAATTTCAACCATTACGAAAAGCTACCGCCGCTGCAGTAAGGAAAGCATTGCACGAAAGGATTATCGTTCGATTTGGATGCCCGAGAGTTGTAATTTCCGACAACGGGGTACAATATAAGAACCGTGAAATGCGTAAATTCTTAAGTGACTTGGGAATACGACAACTATTCTCACCACTGTATACACCGCAGACGAATCCCGTCGAAAGAGCAAATAAAGTTATAGGAACTATGATAGCCCAGTGTTGTGACAATGACCACAAGAAATGAGACCGACATTTGTCCGATTTTATGTTAGCCATGAATATCACACGTCATGAATCCACAGGATTCTCAACAGCATACCTCAATTTCGGACGAGAATTAGAGATGCCAAAAAGTATTTTCTGAGAAGACCAAACCGAAGAACCTGTCTCCGAACATGAAGCTACCGATATTGAAAGGCGCTCCGATCATTTATACCAGCTCAGGGACGTTTTCGACTTCGTACGAATTAACTTGGACAGAGCGTTTAGTTCACAGAAAAAGCACTACGATTTACGCCTAAGAGAGTGGACTTACCACTTAGGTGACCGAGTTATGAAGAGAGAACATCATTTGTCCTCCGCTGTACGAGGATTTGCGGCTAAGCTAGCGCCAAAATATTCAGGTCCATACTTGATTACAAGAGTATGGTCGCCGGTTGTATTCGACCTAAAAGATGAACAGACGGGGCGACGATTTCGACGAATTCATGTAAAAGATCTTAAACCCGCGCACCAAGTTATTATTTATTTTACAGAGATGGAACCAACAACACCAACCACGACCCACTTTGATGGAGTTGTTTGGCCCCAGTCCGGAGGTCATGCAACTATATGCATCGTCACTGCCGGTCGCTCCGAGGCGAGAGGATGAGCCCTCCGCGTTAGGGATTACGCGGTTGTAAACACTACCGTGCAGTGCTAGTGAAAGTAGTATTAGTTGTTTTTTTGTTATATTAGATTAAGAGGTTAGAGAAAAAAAAATGTTATTTTTTTCACGAAGAGAGGGGGGATGTAATGAACCTTTTTTTCATTTTCCGGATTCCCAGATTTTATTTATATTTTCAGTAATGAATTTATTTTGCTTCCGCTGTATTATAATTGTTTGGCGCACCGCGATTTTGCACACGGCCTACGAAGTCGCTGTTTCAACGGCTGAAGTCGCACACGGCATTACCAGCCGTTCTGTATAAAAGCAATGGAGTCGCCCACACCAGGCAGTGCTTAGTAGGTCTTCCCACGGCACTCAACCCTCCTCTGCGTGTCCTAACCAGAGCGTTTAGCAGGTCTCTTCCGCGGCGCTCAAGGTAAGGTACACACCTGGACTCCGAGTCCGGGTACTTAGCAGGTCTTTCCCCGGTATCTGACGTCTACCTCGTGGCCGACTCCGGGTGTTTAGCAGGTCTTTCCGCGACACTCGGCGTCGTTACCGTCAGGACATACGTATTGCCTTCGTGACAATAGGTATCCCGGTGTTTATGTTAGTTATATGGGTAGGGCATTATTATTAATATTATATGTATTTACAGACTGCGATTTATTTTGGAAAATAAAATGTTTTATTTATACCAAGTCTTGTAATATTCCCGAACCTTGGAAAACACTTCTCCACTGAGTGAACCCGGACTGTGACTGTACTAGTTCGGCGTCTGCAACCGAACCTAGAAAATACATCACATAATTTTGTAACGTGGTTTTTGGCCGCCCCCAGTAGACTACCAATTCTAAACGGAATTTTAATTCGCAACTGAATTCTACTTTACAATATTTATTGACGTCACTGACTTCCCTGTTTGGACGCCTAATTTTGTGACGACCCTTGACTACTATTTTATCGGCAGCGGTGGTTGGCAGCCGGCGGTGGTGAGTGACGTCACAGGAACGTACTCCGGATTAAAATCTTTTCGTTCGGTTTGTCTCGGGCGCCAGTTTTCCTATCTTTTACGTGGGGGAAACTCCACGTGAACCCTACCCTCGGTTTAGAATAAGTACTCGGGATAGCTGCAGTGAAGAAAGTTTTAATCCAGAGGTCTGTTATATTTCTCTTACTTTTAATCAAAGTAGTTCTCTGAGTGTAGTGTTATTTTCCTTTTGAAATAAACGGGCTTATCAGTGTAGGTCACAAAAAGATAGTAAGACTTTTTATTGATCGGAATTTTATCAAGCTTGTCGTTAAAAATGAATACAAACTGGAAATATATTTACTAGATTTATTTTATATTAATAAGGCCTACGGAAATTGAAACAAACCAAAAGTAAAATAGATTCTAATTACAATTATTATAACTAACTAAAATCTGAAGTATACAAATAATTTACAAGCGATGTGAAGGAAATAAAATGGGTTAGAGCAATTATTTACGACAGATTTAAAATGCCTATTCGGTTTTCCGGTGCTGCAAATAAATACAAAATTAGGAAATGGTCAAATATTAGGACACAAAAATCGGTACGGTAGAAAAACGGAGTTTTAGGCGTTTGGTTTACTTTTCACAATAAACAATTTAATACTTTAAGAAACGGTACGCCAAAATAATTATTCGGTTTTAAATTTCGGTCGGTGCTAGAAAAGGAAAAACAAGTAAGGTTAATAAATTAGAGTAATAAATAATCAATAATATAAATCGTTCCCAAATGGCTCTGAAACAGAGAAAAATCATTACGGGTTACTTTAATTCTACAAATAAATATCGGCGGCGGTTTCAAGCAAAGCAACGGAAATTAAGCGGAGATTCAACCAGCCAAGGAGAAAAAGCGAAGCAATGCAGTTGACAAAGGGCATAAATAAGCAAATGGTAGCCAGGAAAATGAATTAGTTGGTTAACAGGAGGCAAAGTCTGGGCGCGGTGTGCGTTCAAACGCGTGGCGGGCGACAGATTTTTCTCAGAAGAGGTGGGGCACCCAGACAAAACTTCGAGGGTATATCCGTCGTTGCACAGCCGACACACAACGTCTTCTACTGGCGGTGGAGCACCCAGCCAAACCAGCAGCTTCAGTTATTGTGCCTTACAGCGTTTATCAAGCGTGGGCGGTAGAGTTCCCAGCCAACCATCGCCGACAACGCTGCTGCTGTACAGTCCGACACCTTCACGTCTTCCACTGGCGGTGGAGTACCCAGCCAACCAGCGGTTTCGGTAAAGGGGCTCACAATGTTTGTCGAACGAGGGCGGTGGAGTACCCAGCCAACCCGTCGGCGATAACGCTGCTGCCGTACGAACCTGCACTCAACGTCTTCCACTGGCGGTGGATGCTAAAAATGCTAAAAAAACAGGTCTGAACCAGTAGAAAACAGGTCTGAACCAGTAGAAACTTGACCTCGAATGATGCAATACCAGATAAGAATGACGCAATGCTGTTTGGAGGTCATTAACCTCCCCTTATCGTAACCATAGCCCCGTCACTTTGCCGCCATCTTGTTGTTAGCGACCTATCATCTGCCTCTACGTGCCGCACCCCGCACGCCGCCATCTTCCCGCTGTCATCTTCCCGCCGTCATCTTCCCGCTACCGCCTTCTTGCCCCGCCTCCTCCTACCAGCGACATCTATAAAATCCTGGCGGCAGAATTACTGCAGTTCTTGCAGCTCGATGGCCATGTGACGTCACTTTCATGCCGCCATGACACTTCTTGTTAGCGACCTATCACCTGCCCTCAGCCTCCTCAGATAGCCACCCCCGTGCCGCCATGACACTTCTTGCATGCCACCATCCAGCTCAAGAACTCTTCAGGGTCACCCCAGAAGCCAATGACCACAAGAAGCCGCTGAAGGAGCGCGCCGAACTCGATGGACACTGGCCATCGAGTTCGTGACGTCATTTAATATGGCGCAGAACCGGCCTATCTTATCTACTGTCTGCTACCCTTTATTTGATGGCGGTGGTAACCTCACTTGTCTTAAAAGACACGGAGAATGGAGAAATTATATGAAGCTTTTTATTTTTAATGCAGTTGCAAATGAAATTAGAAATAATAGGTATCAAACAAGAAAGTTTCTCTATGAAAATGAATACGGTTACGCGAAAATTCTGAAAACCAAAGTTAATTATAATATAACAAGTATTTTTATTGTATTTACGAAACTATTGTCTACAATCTTATTTCTCCTATTGGTTGATTATTTAAATTTTGAATACACACTGTATAATTTTTATTTACGTTACATACTTCTACACCTCCATAGGCAAAATCTTGCATTTCTGGCCAAGCATAGAGAGTTCCAAATAATGAATTATTGCACGCGGCAAAGTGAATCAATATTTCTTCAAGTTCAAGTACTTTAGACCAAATATCAATATAACACATTTTTCCAATGAATGACTCTGATAAGCTAAATTTTCCTCCAAGATTGTCCTGTTCTTGTCCTATGACCATGTTTCCATTACCTAAAGCATATACATGTTATTTACATAAGTGCATATTCTTGTTAGAAATTTAAAAACTATGTATAAGCCATACAAAAAAAATGTTTTTCGAGTCTGAAGGTCTATGTTTTCGGGATCGCTGAATCCGAATCCGTAATCCATTTAACCCCATCACGTCAGATTTTACCGATAACCCCCTTATACAGGGTGAGTCATTAATAATGGTACACAGCTTAATGGCAGATTGTTAATATCAAAATATAGCGATTGAGCCAAACATGCCTTAGTCAATTGTTGCTCCGTTTCGTTCTACAGGGTGTTAAAGTTGAAAAAATATTTTCAATTTTTTGCTATATTTTAAGTATGATCGATTGTTTTGAAAACTTGTAGTTTTACGTTTTTTGACGTGGCAAATACGAATATGCAAACAGTGTTGAGGTCACATCTAGGGGGCGCTAGTTATACTGTCCTATCACTGTAAAAATATGTCTAACTTTTTGTATTTTACAAATTTGAATTATTTAACTAGAAATTATTGAACTATGGTCAATTATAAATAAAAAAATGTATACTTGTTACAAATCGATAAACTCAACCGTTTTTGAGATATAGACATTTTAAATTTTTGAGATTCGGCGGGAATTAAATTAAAAAAGTATTAAGCATTGACATAATAAATTGACAGCACATTACTCCAGAAGTAAGAGAATATGTTGATAGAAATTTCTCGCACCGTTGCATTGGACGCGGTAGCGAAGTATGTACCTTGGCCTGCACGTAGCCCTGATTTAAATCCGCTGGATTTGGAAATGTGTAATTTACAAACATTATTAATAGTCAAGAACAACTGTGGCCAAATATTCAAGAATCAGTTCATATTATCAAACAACATAGAATTTTATTTAACATCAGACAGAATTTAAATAAGTGCATTGAAGTCGCTGCTGGTTGCTTTGAGAATCTTTTATGATTAATAATTTGTTAAGATATGCATAATAAAATTTTCAGTTGCTGTAATATTTGTTTTAATTCTTAATTCAGGCTTGAAATCTTATGACCTGCTAATTTTCTAATTTAATTCCCGCCGAATCTCAAAAACTTGAAACGTCTATATCTCGAAAACGGTTGAGTTTATCGATTTCTAACAAGTATACCTTTTTTTATTTGAAAATGAACGTACTTCAATAATTTCTAGTTAAAAAAATTCAAAATTGTAAAATACAAAAAGTTAGACATGTTTTTACATCGATAGGACAGTATAACTAGCGCCCCCTAGATGTGACCCCAACACTGTTTGCATATTCGTATTTGCCACCTCAAAAAACGTAAAACAAATTTTCAAAACAATTGGTCCATACATACTTAAAATATTGCAAAAAATCGAAAACATTTTTTCAACTTTAACACCCTGTAGAACGAAAAGGAGTAACAATTGACTAAGGCCTGTTTGGCTCAATCGATATATTTTGCCGTCAACAATCTGCCAGTAAGCTGTGTACCATTATTAGCGATTCACCCTGTATAATCTTATACTCCTATAGATTCAACTTCATCTCTTAACACCATAATCGGTAACTCCAATAACCACGTTACTCAGTAGTTTGACATGATCTCTCATCGCGGGGTATATCAAGGCTCCATAAACAGAATATATTTGACCCTATAATCCTCCAACCCCATAACCCCATAACACCAATAACGCCATTACGCAATAGTTCGATTGTTTGATGCAAGGAGCATAGTCTATATCGTTGCTTGGCTTCCAGTTTCATCATCTCCAGTAGATTCTCCGACAATTTCAAAAATATCATGCCAAATGAAGCTTTATTTCGCGTATACCAACCCAAATCCCTGGAATCCCTGAATCATGGCTTTCATGGCGTCATGGCAGGCACAGGTAGAAGACATACGACACCGGGTTTAGGATCGGCGGCTAGTCAGGGTGCCAAAGCGGGACCCGCGAAATAAAGCTTCATTTGGAATGATATTTTTGAATTTGACAGATAATTAATGGAGATGATGAAACTGGGAGCCATTAACAAAATAGACTATGTTCCTTGCATAAAAAAATCGAACTACTGCGTAACGTGGTTATGGGAGTTATGGGGTCATGGGTTTATAGGGTTATGAGGTTAGGGGGTTGGGGATTATAGAGTTAAATATATCCTGTTTATAGATTCCGCGATGAGAAAGCAAGTTAAACTACTGAGTAACGTGGTTATTGGAGTTATCGGTTATTGGGTTATGGGACTATATGGTTATGGGGTCAGGAGGTTTGAGGTTGAATGTATAGGGTTATTGTGGGTGTACAGCTTCCTTTGCAGGATCATTGTGCATAATAGAATTTGACAGTTTGTGTTATGAGGTTATATGAGGTTATTGGTAAAACCTGACGTGATGGGGTTAAATGGATCACGGATTCGGATTCAGAGATCACAAAACATGTGGTGGATGTAGTCTGACCTTCGGACCCCAAAAACATTTTTTTGTGTGGCTGTATTATCATTTTAAATAATAATTAGATGATTGATGTAAATCATATTTCTATTCTAAAATTTTGTAGTTCTGATTTCTAATTTGTCGTCAGCCGGAGTTATATATATTCTTCCATGTTAAATGCATATCTACAGATTGTTCAGATTTGATCCGGAACACACTTGTCAAATTTTGCTGCTTTGTACAATTTTCATGATTATTTTTATGGTCTAATGCATCTACAGAATCAAATGTCATAGGGATGGTGGCATTAGGAGGATGGACGCCCGTCAAATTCAAATCAAATATAATTTCAATAACAATTTTTGTTTTAATGTATCTACAGAATCAAATATCACTACGAAGCCTGTTGTGATTTTTTTTTTAAAATAACTTGGCAATTTAAAATTTTATACAATTAGTGTCATAGATTCCAAAAATTCATTTTTTATGTTCATTATTAGCGAAGATACACAGTTGTAATTAGACTATTGTTGAGAATTGGAACGGGAACGGGAAGAAAGTATTTTCATCCCCATTACAGTCCACACAACCTATATGGTTTTATATACCATAAGTGGTCCAAACGATCCGGATTAACCACAGATCTAGTAAACTATGAACTGGCCCTAAAAAGAGAAGTCAATCGCGCTGATGTGTGCAAGGCAGATGAAGATAGTGCAGGCAAATACCAGTATTTGAAATCGGCTTTACAAGCTGAACTATTAAATTTAATAAATAAACTTGCACTAGTTGATGAAAACTATGAAAGAGCATGTACTTCCCTAAACCTATGGGTTTAGGTTTACAATAATTAAGAAAGTCGGTGTGGGTACAGGAAGAACTGATACGTAGTAGATTATTACAATATTTATTACTCAATACCAATGACAAATGACATTAATAGCCTGACGGCTTACAAACGATTTCTAGATATAGCAACTATGTGGTGGCGCTCAGTCTCCAAACAGGAATGTGGAAATTCGCGAATAGAGATACGGTAGCAGATATCTGATGTAGATCCTTAATTTACTTCTGCAGACAGTTATCTAGGATACGGGCGGGCTGGTGACAAGGGGAATACGGCTACTCTGTTGTGACTACTTCTTATGCTTTCCCGATGATCTGGAATGTCAGGAATCTCTTGGAGTAGTTATTTAATGTAACACAGAAGCTGATTCTTCAAGACTCGTGATTTCCTTTCCCTTCTGTCAATCTCTTGACTTTTTTCCGTGTGTCCACACACGTCCCGCCTCCTATTTCTCGTTTTTCCACCGACCTCGTACTCTTGCACTATTCCCTTATACTCGCGCACTTCACACCCACCATCTAATATCTACAACTAGTCTATTTTACAACTACTTACAACTATGAATGGAGTATTGCGACGGGCGTATTACAAGCATTAACCATATTAAATGAGAGGTATGATAATAAACTAATAATAATGAATAAGTATATTAAAAATATATTAGATAGAGATTCCTCCCATAAATAAATGTACAGCTTATAATTTGAGAGAGTTTTTAATTCACATAAATCAACATTTAAATTCATTAGTAGCATTAAAAGGTAATACAAAAGAGTGGGATATATTACTTATCTATAGCTTTAGTCAAAAACTAGATTGTAATACACGCAAGCATATGAGTTAGAAAAAAGTTCAACAAAATTTCCCACACCAGAGCTTTTGAAAATTTATCTACATCGGAAACAAAGAAAACGGCTTCTCACGTACACTGGTGAAAGTTAAAAATGAACTTCTAGAAATGTTACAATCAGCAAAATTCAAATTGCACAAATGGTGTTCGAATTCACAGAAATTCTTGAATACGGTTTGTGAAACAAATCAATCTAATATATTTGATATCAAAGCCGATAATGTCTCAAATAAAGTTCTCGGTCTATCATTGAATCCAAATTCGGATAATTTTAAAATTAGCGCGCCATTATTAAATGATGTTATCACCCACAAAAAGAAATGTGCTATCGCAAACTGCTCAGTTATTTGATCTTCTCGGATTTAGTGGACCAGTGACAGTCACAGCAAAACTCATTATGCAAAAAATATGGATTCATAAGTTGGATTGGGACGGGAAACTTCCTCTGGAATTCCTAAATGAATTGAATAAATTTATCTCTAATACACCTGATTTGTCAAATATAGGAATTCCGCGTCATATATTTGCGAAAAAGAAAATATTAGAAATACAGATATATGTTATGCAAATGATTCTTTGCAGGCGCGTGTGTATTTACGTGCATTATATGTATATTGATAAAACTGTTTCTTGCAACTTAATATATTCTGTCTCGAGTTGCTCCTCTAAAAACCGTGTCGCTACCCAGATTGGAACTTTGTGGAGTAGGTAGTCCTTCTTTCACAATTGATAAACAAATGAATGTCTGTATTTTCATTTAAAGTTAACAGTGTTCACTTATGGACTAATTCACAAATAACTTTATGTTTGCTAAAATCACATCCCTCACTATTTTTATCGCTAATAGAGTTGCAGAAGTAGAAAACTTAACTTCTAAATATCATTGGAATCATGTTAAACCAAAAGAGAACCCCGCTGATTTATTATCTCGAGGATTAATTCAAGACCAATTTGTGCGCTCTCTACGAATCCTTTTGATTTAAGATGCTTAATCCCAGGTCATTTTTTAATAGGTGAGAGTTTGATGCCTTACCAGGAAAAGAATATGATAAATATTCCATATAACCGCTTAAAATTTTGGCAACGTTGTGTAAAATTGTAACAAACATTTTGGAGAAAAATGGTCTGTTGATTATTATCTAAATAGACTTCAAAATAGACCAAAATGGTATAGATCTAGTGAAAACCTGAAGGTTAATGATATTGTTATAAGAGAAGACAATTGGCCTAACGCCAAAATTATTTCCTGGAAGTTTTCCCTGGTTCAGACAAAAAGGTTAAGGTCGTAAAACTTAAAACAAGTGAAGGTATAATTATGCGCCCTCTTTCAAAATTGTGTCCTCTTCCCCAAGAAGGTATTTATATTTATTGTTGTTTTTTTTTAAGTTTTCACTTCAACGCGGGGGAGGATATTGAGAATTGGAACAGGAAAGAGCGTGCGAGCACAGGAAAAAAACGTTAGAAACGTAAATAAACAATTGAGATTGTTTTTCTCCTCCGTCTTGTCATTATTATTATGATAAAACTCAATCTTTGTAAACACATTAATTAAAAATAAAAAATCGTTTTTTTTAAACGAAGAAAGAGCATTTTCATTCCCATTACAGTCCACACAACCTATATGGTTTTATAAACCAACTATACTATACTGTCACTTAGTTTCTTGATTTCCAAAGTGCATATATTTTAAGTTTCATGTTTGTGTTTTATAGTGCAAATTAACGAACTCACCTAGAATAAATTGAAAAAGATACATACCTTGTATATATGTATCCTTTGATAAACCATTTCCATTTTTAACAATATTGCCATCAAGGTAAATTTTATATGCCCCTTCTTTACTTTGCCAGCTAGTGCACACATGATGCCAATGACCATCATTCAGTACTACATCGGTTACAATGTAATTATTATTGACGTACAATACAAGTCTAAAATTTAATTTGTTATTGAAGTTTAAATACAAGAATAACTATGATAACTTGTTTTTTTATGAAACTCGATTATCAAATAAAACCATGCTCAGCTTTCTTATTTTATAAACGAATAGATGTTTGAAAATGTTTACAAACTTATTTAATTCAGTTACCATCGTGATATGAGTTTTCTTTTAATTATTCAAAGATGCCTATATTTAAAAATTTCAAACTTTGTATGATCAATAAACGGATACAAACCCGTCATTCGCTGTAATTAATTTTTTTTTACAACCACCACAAGCGTATCAGTAGGGGGAGACAAACGGGTATTTTTATTAAAAATATTTTATTTTTTACTTTTTTTTGTATCCGACACCAAATTTGAGAAATTCAAGATAATTTTCATAAAAAATGTCCTCTTCTTTGAAATCGATATCATGAACCGTTTTCGAGAAAAATAAATTTAAACTTTTCGTGTTTCTAACATAACATCATGTTGAATTATAAAATTGTATCTGTAATATCAAGTTGGCTTTGAAAAATCAATAAAATTTACAAATACTGATAATAAAAGTCGTAAGTATTAAGTTGTTTACATTGTTTTGGAAATTTTAAAATAATTTTATTTCGTGAGAGTATGAAACAACAATTAACATTTAAATACATAAAATAAAATTAAAATAAAAAACAAAAATAAAGATAATTAACGACATAAATAAGATAATTAATTTTACAATAGATGCTCTACATGACGACCATTTGTCTCAATACATAAATTCATTCTTTTCTCTAAAGACCGTCTAATTTTTGGAAAAATGCCTGCACTATTTCTAATTAATTTCATTACAAGCGTTTTGAATTCTTTGCCACAGCTGATTACGGGTTTCTATTGTAAAAGCATAGACTAATGATTTTAAATAACCCCAAATACAAAAATCACAGGGGTTTAAATCTGGAGATCTTGGGAGCCAATTAACTGGACCACCTCTTCCAATCCATTTGTCGTCATAGTTATTATCGAGAAACTGACGAACGTCTCTACTAAAATGGGCTGGGCAGCTGTCGTGCATGAACCAATTATTTTGAATCATCAGGGGAACATCATCCATTAAATCAGGTAAAACATTTTGTAGGAAATTAAGATACTCTTGCCCTGTTAAACAGGTATGAAGCTCTACGGGTCCCAGAAGCTGATTACCGATTAGACCTATTCACACATTTATGCTAAATCTTTGCTGGTGCTTTTTCTCTACTATTGCATGAGGATTATCACCAATGTAGGCATAATGATGTGCATTATGTAAATTAAAAATCCCATCTCTGGTAAACGTAGCTTCATCGCAGAATAAAATATTGGAAAAAAATTAGGATTCTGATTTTTTTATTCCGCAACCAGTTCTACGCGGGCAAAGTAATTACCTTCTAACATGGCGTGATTTTTTTAAAAATGAAAAGGATGAAGGTTTTCTTTTTGAATAATATTCCGTATGGAAGACTTGGAAATGCTGCTATGTATCCTACATAGCAGCGAGTCTTCTGGTACTAACCTCAGGATTATTGTCGATTTCAATTAAAATATCGTCTTCATATTAAACGTAACATCAGGCCGTCTACCAGTTTCAGTATTTTTAGGTACTACTGAGCCACTTTCTCTTAATCTTTGGTATACGGCTACAAATGTTGCGCGAGTATGATGTCTTCTGTTTGGAAAATTTTCAGCATATCTTCGCTCTGCTGCACGAGCGTTACATTGTACTTCCCCATAAACTAAATGCATGTCAGCATATTCTTCGTTCGAAAAATGAACCATTTTGATCAATTTCTCAAATTTGGTGTAGGATACAAAAAAAAGTAAAAAATAAAACATTTTTAATAAAAATGCCCGTTTGTCTCCCCCTACTGATACGCTTGTGGTGGTTGAAAAAAAAAAATTAATTACAGCGAATGACGGGTTTGTATCCGTTTATTGATCATACAAAGTTTGAAATTTTTAAGTAAAGGCATCTTTGAATAATTAAAAGAAAACTCATATCACGATGTCTTCTTCAAAGGGCTGTAGCTCACTTAGGAAGCATTTTCGGATTAAGGTAATTTGAGTTAAATCGACATAAAATAACTTCTAGTACCTGTAGTTTCTGTTTGGCACAAGAGTTTCTGGACACCCTGTATATACAGGGTGGTCGCGACGTACTGGGCCAAAATTCATGGGTAGATTCCCCAAGTAAAAATATTGCGATTTAGCCGAACTTACCTTAGTCCAAAAGTTGATAGTTAAAGAGATACAGGGTGTTAAATGTAAAATATTATTTCAGTTTTTTTTAATTTATTCCTTAACAAATGCAAATATCCTCACAAAATTTTGGGGATTGGAGTTCGTTGAGTAGAGGAATTGAAATCTGTTCACATTTTGGTTAAAGTTCATAGAGGGCGCTAGCTGCAGTAGATTGAAAGTGTTAAAAACGACATAACTTTTTTGTGCTTTAAGGTATCTCATCTTTGGTTACAAATTCTTATTTTCCAACTTTTTTTACACAAAAAAGGTATACTTTATTAAGTAGCTATCTCGCACCGTTTCCGAGATATTTGGCAATGAAGAATATGCTAATATGCATTTAATGTACGGGCGGGCTCTTTGTAATGCTTCGGCAGCAAGAAGATTTTATCAGCATTCTTATCCGAATAGAAGGATTCCGGATCGCAAAACTTTCGAACGTATTACGATTAAGAGAAACCGGTAAAATACGATTACTATTATTAAACAAAATGGATATTAAATAAATTTTAATGTCTTTAGGTCAGTTTGCTCCTTTTATTGTAAACAGGGGTGCCCCGCGAACAGCACGTACAGTTGAAGTAGAGGAAAATATACTGGACGAAGTTGCTGCTCATCCAACAGTTAGCATTAGGTTATTATCTTTATTTTACCAATGTTCCAAAGACCACTGTTGCAAGAATCTTTAGAGAACAGCTTCTTCACCCTTACCATATACAAAAAGTGCATGCTCTTAATCCTGATGATTTTCGTGCAAGAGTACAGTTTTCTCAATGGTTTCTTCAGAGACAGAACAAAATCCTATGTTTACGAGATTAATTCTGTATACTGATGAAGCAAGTTTTGGGAGGAATGGAGTTATTAACTCCCATAATTTACATTATTGGTCTGTTGAGAACCCACACGCTATTATTGAAACTAGGCACCAAAGACAATTTTATGTTAATGTTTGGAGTGGATTATTGGTCCTTACTTATTGGGTCCATTTGTGTTACCTCCTAGACTGAATGGTCAACGTTACCTAGATTTCCTTGTGCATCAATTACCACAACTGTTAGAAGATGTTGATCTTGAAACCAGAAATGCACTGATATTCATGCACGATGGGGCGCCGCCTCACTTTAGTGGTAATCGCTGGATATGTCGCGGTGGACCTATTCATTGGCCTGCCCAAACTCCAGATATGAACCCACTTGACTTTTTCTTTTGGAGGCACTTGAAAAATCTTGTTTATTCCACACCTGTAACCACTAGAGAAGAATTAGAAGAAAGGATTTTTTATTGTGCAAATGAAATACGACAAAATCCTGAAATGTTATGGAGAGTGCAACAGTCTTCTGTTAAACGAGCTCGTATTTGTATAAGAGAAGGTGGAACTAATATTGAGAATTTATTATGAATTATATTAGTTACAAAATTTTGATTGTCATGCACTTTTCGTTTAGTTAGTTTAGTTAAGTCCAAATTCTCATAATTTGGAACACTGCTATTGCAAATTATTTGTCC
>NW_019417125.1:133937-145929 GCF_000390285.2 Anoplophora glabripennis
GGTGGTCCGAATTTTATGCAGGAAACTTCGAGGGCAGATAGATCTCTTTAAAATAATATGTGTTTGCCTTATAAACATAGGTCTGGAACGACACCGTTTTAGAGATACAGGGTGTTGAAGTTGTCAAAAAAAATAGATTTTTTGTTTATATCTCCGGAATCTATTAACCGATCTCAATAAAATTTGGTACATATAATGTATGATAGTAGACCTGATATTCCCTGAAATATGAGCTTTAAAGGTTCAACCAGTGGTGTACAACTGGTCAGGGGTCACCCCCTTTTTTACAAAGAAACCTACGCCACTGCATTTTTTACATGTCATTGTAACTGATTTATATTTTAATGCACAAAATACGTAAAAACGGTAACTTTAATTTTTTCCCTAAGATTCGCCATTCTCAAGTTATTCATACCAATACAATCCCCTTGTGGCAGACACTTCTAACGATAATATTACAATAATATTTGTTTATGCTTAAAAGTAAGTGCATATCAACAAAATTATTTACGCCACTGACATGAACCATTCCTACCGACTCATTTATTACTTAATTTAATTAATTATTAATTAATTTATATAATTTCCCACTGAATATGAAAAATGTGCAGGTGCGCCATCTAATTGCATTCACATTTTTCTCCTTATATTTAAAAACGTCATCAAGAAGAACAACCGTAATCAACCTACACATACCCACCTAAACAGGTTTCTATAACATTTGCCGTTTGGTCACTAGCAACCGAGGCGTTACTGGTGGCCCACCCTGTACAGGGTGTTTCAGTTCGAGTGAATCAAATTTTAACCACAGATAGAACTCGATAAGTAATTAAGAATTGCCTTATAAACCAAGGTTCTATGTCTCACCGTTTTCGTTTTACAGGGCCGTATTGGTCGGTTTTTTACATCATATTATTTATATCTCTGGTATGGTTGTAACAATTTGATTCAAATCTGGTATGTTGTTAATACTTACGAATGTCTATAATTTACTGCAAAATTTACAAATATTTTGTAGGTCAGTGGAGTAGAAACGGGTAGGGTAGCGGGATTTGTTTGCCCCAACTTCTACGCCAATGACCTAATACTTATTTGGGGTACATTTTTAGATTCCTTGGACAATTTGGCATAATACTTGTTTGAAATCGGTAAAGTGTCTAGTTCTGCCGAAAATCTCAATAATGTGGGAGGCCGTTCTTCTGATAAGGAATCAAGTTTAGTTCAGTAATATTAAACAATACGTCTCTACACTTCGTGTATTATTTTTATAGCATTTATAATGTGGTGAGTTTCCTTTCTGAGCTCTGTTTTATGTTGCACTACAGTGCGGTACACATTCAATTATACTTCCTTTACATTTCATTTATGCTATTCTGAAAATATTATAAATATTTTTGCTAATTTAACGTTTCATTTATGTCAAATTAGATATAATTTGTTTAAAAAAATTACACCCCTCATTGACAATTGATGTGAGGCTCATATTGTAAGTCTGCGCTTTGGGAGTATGTATTCACAAAGATTGCTATGCAAAACATAACAATAATGACATTATCTGTCATCAGGAATTGTTATTTAATTATACAGATTTGCAACAGTACTTACCATTTGTCAAAATATGGATGAATATTCAAGTGAAGAATACGCTGATATGNTTATAGTTGTATGTTAGGTTAACTGTTTTAATTTTTATTAAAAGGTATTTTTTTGAATGTGCGTTTATAATCAAAAAAATTGACTGTCGTTAGGGAGATAATGTTAGTATTTTAATTTTTGATCAATGAAAATATTTTACTATAGGTAAATACGGTAATTTGTATTATACTATTCTTTGAATCAACCAAAATTAATAACAATAGCAATTGTACATTTTGATAATTTTTTTAGATTCGTTCATCACGTAATATAAAATAACTAAAAACATTTTTTGAAATAATAATTTACTAAAAAAATGTATTTTAATTTTATGCTATAGCTGTTTAATAATAAGCAATTTAATATAAAAAGTGCGAGGTATCACTAGAAAAATTAGAAATTCTTACAGAGGAAAAATGCAATAATTAATGTTAATCAAGAAGTACAAAATCTCATTTTATCTACAGGGTGTCCGCAAATTTCACCGACAACGTTTGACTACATATTCACGACAATAAATAAATACGATCTACGAAAAAAAGTTCAATAAAAAATGTTTGGTTTTTGAGTACAGGCCTTCAAAGTTGTCAAAAATAAAACTAATTTAATTAATAACTTCATAACCCTTTTACCGATCGCATTAAAATTTGGCACATTTATTTTGACTATTAAAGCTTTAGTCAAATCGATATACTGGGTGATATTTTTCTCCAGTTACCTCTCCCTTTTAGCGATCAAAACTTTTACAGAAGTCGTATTTTTTTAAAACGGGCAGTAACATTGAAAAGGTCGTTTTATTTAAAAAAAATATTGTCTCTTGAGAAAAACGCTTAAAAAAGCCGTTCTTGAGAAAAATTGCATTATTTGTAGGTCTGTACGTTTCAATTTGTGTAGGAATGTCACAGATTTAAAACTTTGAGTTCAGTAGGCGATGAAAAAAAAGATGTTGATTGCTGTGGCTATTAGGTAATGTCATTATTGTCGTGTTTATATAGGATTCTCATCACTCCACACATGCAAATTATGAAAATTTACAACTCTTTTTTTGTAAAACAAGATTTCGTGGTACAACACAATTATAAGCAAATTATTATTTTCTGCGAAGCTATTCACCAACCAGCGGCATTATTGTAAACATCTAAATTTTCAAGTTGCAGGAGTTAAATGAAATGGCCGAAGAAGTTGCTTTTTTAAAGTTTTGTGAACATTAGTTTTACATACATTTAATTGTCTTGATACACTGCGGACACTTCATAATTTACATGTGTGGAGTGATGAGAATCTTAAGCTGGGTATCGACTTTGCGAGGCTGCCACGCGAGGCAGCCTCGCGCGGCAACCTCAGGCAGCAGCTGCTAAAGGTTGCCTCAAGTATAATTTCAAAGGTTCGAGGCAAGCCTCGCAAAGCAAGGGTGAGCCATTCTGCCATCCAGTTAGTGCGAGGCACTACATGTGGTAGTGCGGCGATGGCGTTTATTTTAATTCACACAATTTTGAAAAAGAAGAAAAGGCAACCACAGAGACCGCGTTGGTGGATGAAATATCTATTTAAAAGTAATTTGCATTACGGTAATTGATTACTAGAAGACATGACGTTTGAATCGGTTGAAGATACTGTTAAAAATGTTGTACGTATGTCAATGTGTGATTTCGAATACTTAGCAGCATCATTAATAAGTTTAAAAACGAAAAAAACTGATACATATATGAGAGAAACGATTACTGTTAAAGAAAGACTTGCTATCACATTAAGATATTTAGCTACTGGAGATTCATAAACAAGTTTACAATATCTTTTTCGTGTGTCAAAACAATCAATATCGAGAATTGTTCCAGAAGTTTGCGATGCAATTATTGAAGCATTGCATGATTATGTAGAGGTAAGTTGATAAAAACAAATTATATTTTATAAGTTTATTAGTTAGTTATTATAAAGTTAAAAACTCGGTAGTATTTTTAGTAATGGTTTCTGTGTCAGTAATGTCTTGCCTATAGGGTGAATGCTGTGAAATAGATGAAAGATTGCGAATTGTTTCAGCCGTGGAAGTTTCTGCAGGTGATTGTATATTATATTCTGGAGATGAATACGTAGGAGTTGAAGTAGCTATAGATGTCGAATTTTCTACAGGTGAACAGGTATATGTTGAAGATGCATATTGATTATATAAGTACCCTACATTTGGAGACACTAGCCTCCCCATATCGGCTTCAAAAATAATGTTATTGAAGGCTTGTTTTACAATAGAAAGTGTTCTGGCATCATATTTTCTTAGTTCGTTTGCTATATGTTGACCATATATGCTATATGGATCCATATTACCTCCATCGGCACTCTTTTGTAAGTTCAAAGGCTCTTTTTAACATAGGCTCTTCAGTTGTTGATTTAGATGTGGTACGCTTTTTTGTCGTCATTTCTTTCGGAGGCATATTACCTAAACATCTTTTACTCGTTTTAATAGGTTCTGTAGAGCTAGGTTTTAACATAATTTCTTCAGTTGTTTGGGAGTTTTCTGTCTGAGATTCATTGGTTGTTTGAGAATCCTTGGCAGTTTGAAAATTGTCTTGCGAGGATTCCTCCAGTTCCTGCAACAAAAATAAAATATATTCACATACTTTTATTTTCTCGAAATAATTAATATTTTAATTTTTCCTTGCAGTTACCTTCAACTGAGGAAGAATGGTTAGCTGTTGCCAAATAATTTGAAGAGAAATGGAATTTTCCACACGCTATTGATGCCATCGACGGCAAACATGTAATGCTACANATTTGGCATAATACTTGTTTGAAATCGGTAAAGTGTCTCGTTCTGCCGAAAATCTCAATAATGTGGGAGGCCGTTCTTCTGATAAGGAATCAAGTTTAGTTCAGTTTAGCAGTTATTAAATTACGGTTGAAAACAATATTAAACAATACGTCTCTACACTTCGTGTATTATTTTTATAGCATTAATAGTGTGGTGAGTTTCCTCTCTGAGCTCTGTTTTATGTTGCACTACAGTGCGGTACACATTCAATGATACCTCCTTTACATTTCATTTATGCTATTCTGAAACTATTATAAGTATTTTTGCTAATTTAACGTTTCATTTATGTCAAATTAGATATAATTTGTTTAAAAAAATTACACCCCTCATTGACAATTGATGTGAGGCTCATATTGTAAGTCTGCGCTTTGGGAGTATGTATTCACAAAGATTGCTACGCAAAGCATAACAATAATGACATTATCTGTCATCAGGAATTGTTATTTAATTATAAAGATTTGCAACAGTACTTACCATTTGTCAAAATATGGATGAATATTCAAGTGAAGAATACGCTGATATGATTTTTGTGTACGGATATTGTCATGGTCGTGCTCGAGAAGCAGAAAGAGAATATCGGAGAATGTCTCCAAATCGTCGGCGTCATCCCTCTTTTGGCGTATTTATAAGAACCTTTAGAAGACTGCGACAAACAGGTTCTGTGCAAGTAAGAAAAAATCAAGAAGGTAGAGGATATCGTAATATTCAACAGTACGAGGAAAATATTATCGAACGGGTAGTTGATACTCCTGAATTGAGTGTGAGACAAATCGGACGCGAATTACAGATACCCCACGTATCTGTATGGAGGGTCCTTTATCAAGAGCTGCTACATCCATATCATTATCAGCAAGTGCAACATTTACAAGAAGGTGACAACCTTCAACGATTACAATTTTGCAAATGAATCCTCCAAAATTTGACGGAAGATCCACTCTTTTTACAAAATATTATTTGGAGCGATGAAAGCCTTTTTCCTAAAAATGGACTGAATAATTTTAGAAACTTACATCAATGGTCATTACAAAATCCCCATTTAACAAGAAGAAGGGCCTTTCAGCGCAGATTTAAGATTAATATGTGGGGAGTAATTTTTCGAAACAAATTATTTCTTTTTGAAATAAATGGTATACTGAATGGGCAAAGATATTTAGAATTGCTACAGAATTCCACACATGAAATTCTAGACGAGGTGCCATTAAATGAAAGACAATACGTTTATTTCCAACAGGATGGTGCACCTCCGCACAATGCAAGAGATGTTAGTGCATGGTTAACGGAAAACTATGGACATAGGTGGATAGGAAATAGAGGACCAATACATTGGCCACCGCGATCCCCAGACCTTAATCCAATTGATTTTTTTGTATGGGGTCATATAAAACAGCTTGTTTACCGCACTGTCGCGCAAGATGAAAATGATCTCAGAGAAAGAATCCACGATGCTGCAGATGCAATAAATAATACAGAAGGGATTATGTTTGATGTCTATCAGTCGTTGGTTCGGCGATGCAGAGCATGTATAAGAGCCAATGGGGGTCATTTTGAACATGTTATTTAATATTGTTTTATGTTAGTGTTATTTGTTATGTTGTTATTTACCGTTTTGTATTATTACTTAAAATTGTAAAAACCGTACCTACAAACTATTACCTATTATTAGCATCTAAGATACAGCAATAAGAAAAAGAATATTTCATTGTTTGCTGTTAACATTTTTACATGAAACGTTCCATTTTAATTTAATACATAATATTAAAGTAATATTACTTTGAAATGTATTTGCTATCATTACGAAACTAAATGCTTTATCAGAAGAACGGCCTCCCACATTATTGAGATTTTCGGCAGAACGAGACACTTTACCGATTTCAAACAAGTATTATGCCAAATTGTCCAAGGAATCTAAAAATTTACCCCAAATAAGTATTAGGTCATTGGCGTAGAAGTTGGGGCAAAAAAATCCCGCTACCCTACCCGTTTCTACGCCACTGACCTACAAAAAATTTGTAAATTTTGCAGTAAATTATAGACATTCGTAAGTATTAACATCATACCAGATTTGAATCAAATTGTTACAACCATACCAGAGATATCATAAATAATATGATGTAAAAAACCGACCAATACGGCCCTGTAGAGCGAAAACGGTGAGACATAGAACCTTGGTTTATAAGGCAATTCTTAATTACTTATCGAGTTCTATCTATGGTTAAAATTTCATTCACTCGAACTGAAACACCCTGTATGTTGCTATATGGATCCATATTACCTCCATCGGTACTCTTTTGTAAGAGTTCAAAGGCTCTTTTTAACATAGGATCTTCAGTTGTTGATTTAGATGTGTCATTTCTTTCGGAGGCATATTACCTAAACGTCTTTTATTCGTTTTAATAGGTTCAGTAGAGCTAGGTTCTAACATAATTTCTTCAGGTGTTTGGGAGTTTTCTGTCTGAGATTCATTGGTTGTTTGAGAATCCTTGGCAGTTTGAAAATTGTCTTGCGAGGATTCCTCCAGTTCCTGCAACAAAAATAAAATATATTCACATACTTTTATTTTCTCGAAATAATTAATGATATTTTAATTTTTCCTTGCAGTTCAACTGAGAAAGAATGGTTAGCTGTTGCCAAAGAATTTGAAGAGAAATGGAATTTTCCGCACGCTATTGGTGCCATCGACGGCAAACATGTAATGCTACAAGCTCCATGGAACAGCGGTACAGAGTATTATAATTATAAAAACTTCTTCAGCATTGTTTTGTTTGCTTTCGTAGACGCTAACTATAATTTTATGTACGTCGATATTGGATGCCAAGGACGGATATCTGATGGCGGAGTGTTCAAAAATACTAATTTGTATAGAAAACTTGAAAGAAATGAACTTAATATTCCAGCACCATGTCCCTTGCAGGTTCCATATCTACCAGAGGTGCCGTACATGTTATTAGGTGACAAAGCATTTTCATTAAATGAATATACTATGAAACCATTCGAAGGTACTCCAGAAAAGGGATCAGTTGAAAGAATATTCAATTATCGCCTTTCTAGAGCACGTAAAGTTGTTGAAAATGCGTTTGGAATTGTGAGTGCTGTCTTTCGTGTTCTGAGAAAGCCGATATTGTTACAACCAGAGAAAGCATCGAAAGTTGTATTAACAACCATATACTTACACAATTTTTTACGCAAACTGTCAAGTTCATGTAACACATATACACCGCCTGGGACTCTCGATATAGAAAAAGATGGCCATATTCTACCCGGTAGATGGAGGATAGAACAAGAAATACCATTGCGGTCCATTCGTAATGTCCCTCGAAGAACATCACAACAAGTTAAAAATACACATTTACATTTGGCAACACATTTTACTACTAATGGCGCAATACCTTGGCAAAATAATTATTAAATAGGAAGTAAACTTACCGTTGTAGATGTTGTTATCCACTGTCTGGCTGGGATCGTTACGGTCAGATAAAAAATCAAACCACTCAAATGCAAACCATTTAGGTACATAAACACTGTCTCTCCCTGTAATACAAATAAAATGTTTTGTTATTTTTATGATTGTGCTGCTTTCACATATTAAATAAACTTATCAAACATGCTGCTTTTATGAAAAACAAATACATACCTGAACCTGTTATTTGACTTTGTTTCTGTCTTGACTTTTCCCGTCGGTAAGTACCCATCAGTGATTTCATTTTAGTTTTTAGTTCACCTGCAGGTATTTCAATAATATTTTGTATTTCAGTCCAGCAATCTTCGCGGACTCTCTTATTAAAATAATGTTTGTGTTGTGGATCCCATAAGGCAAGATGATTTTTATATAAGTCAATTAAAAGTCGACATTTTTCACTATCCATTTTTTAACGGAACGGAAAACTAAACACGCGAGGCACACAAAACAAATACTTGACTATTTACGGTCCAAACGAAGTGAGCTGCTCGCAGCGAGGCGTCTTTGAGCAGAACAGAAAACCGACTAATCTCGGCTCACCCTGCGGCAGCCTCACGTCGAGGCAATAATCGGTGCGAGGTAGGTATCCACAGTGCGAATCCCGCCTCGCGCGGCAGCCTCGCAATGTGGATACCCAGATTTAAAGAAACACGATAATAATGACTACCTGATAGCCACAGCAATCAACATCTTGTTTTCATCGCCTACTGAACTCAAAATTTTAAATCCGTGATACTCCTACGCAAACCGAAACATACAGACATGCAAATAATGCATATTTCTCAAGAATGGCTACCTGTAGGCGATTTTCTCAAGTGACAATATTTTTTTAAATAAAACGACCTTTTCAATGTTGCTGCCCGTTCGAAAAAAATATGACCACTGTAAAAGTTTTGACCGCTAAAAGAGAGAGGTAACCGGGAAAAACTATCACTCAGTATATCGATTTGACTAAAGTTTTAAGAAATAATATGCCATAATAGTCCAAATAAATGTGCCAAATTTTAACGCGATCGGTAAAAGGGTTATGAAGTTATTAATTAAAGTAGTTTTATTTTTAACAACTTTGAAGGTCTGTAACTCAAAAACCAAAAAGTTTTTATTTAACTTTTTTTCGTAGATCGTATTTATTTATCGTCGTGAATATGCAGTCAAACCTTGTCGGTGAAATTTGCGGACACCTGTATAAACTCTAGCATCTGTTTTTTCATTATTCATTTACTCTTTATTAATAATTAATAAAAGAAAGTACAAAAATATTAAATTAAATTTGCGTTCAATATTTTATAACAAAGTATAACAATTGTTATAAATGAAACTTAAAGTAACAATGACTTATATAATTATTTTAACAATACTCTTACTTTTTGTCAATAGCCTATTTATTTAAGAAATACTTTTATGTAAGATCAAGTAATCAAATTTTATTATATAAAGAGCATTGCGCTTTCACATTTATAAAAAAATAGACCTAAAGTAGCTGCACTTTTTAACATTTTTATCATGTACTAAGTCCCCTCTACAAAAAAGTACGATATCGATGATGTTTCCATATCACGACTGAATAGTAGTATAGGAAAATTCGCATTTAATAAAATTTCGTTTATTAAATTAAAGTTTAAAACTTTATTTTTATTATATTGTACTTTAAATGTTTTATCAATGTTTTATTAATTTTTTGGTATTGTATTGTAATATTAATGTTTTTGTCGGACGCATATTTTTTGTAATAGGTACCTAAATACTTTATTTCAAAATGAAAAAAAAAATAGACTTGCATGTATGAGGTAACATAATTTCGTCATTTTGACATTTTTGGGGCGCCGAACTACTCGTACGATGCTGCATGATTTTTGTCGGACAAGTTGATCACAGTTTGTTTCACAATGTATAAAAATACATAATTATGCCATTTTGACATTTTGGAGATGGTGAACAAATGGCAACGCGGCATGATTTTTGTCGGACAATAGTTATTAACGTTACAAGGCCGATAACAAGTAAATAACGGGTGAGGCGTAGCGTAGCGTAGCCGAGGTTTATAATCAACCGAGGACGTTATTTACGTATCGGTCGTGTGTCGTTCAACGGTTTTCGTTACACCAGTTTCATTCATTTCGTTTATCATTTCATTTAAAAAGCAATTTTCACAAATAATAAATGCTAGAGAAATAAAAATATCAAGTTACAAGGCGGTTACTAGGGTAATGTGTGTTTGTATTGTAGAAATTTATAACTGACGTCTCTAATATAAAGAAGCGTCACGTTGACTTTCATTTGAAGGTTTTCAAATTTATCAGAATAATAATTGTGAAATCAATTTCCATGTACATTATAATGAAAAAGCAGAAAATCATCATAATTTTCTAATAAAAACAGTTGTATGCTGTGTGATTGTGTGCGCGTGTGCATGCGCGTGCGCGTGTGTGTATGGGGGTGCGCGCGGCGTCCACCTATAAAATTTAGCGTGGTAACTTCTACTTGTTAATAGGCAGCAGTTCTAACGGTGGCTTTGTTGCAAAATAATAACTGCCAAATAAATTTGATGAATTCAGTTATGTAATTAAAGAGATATGGAACTTACTTTTTGTTTGGAAATCACATTTGTGTTAAATACTAAATAAAATAAATCAAGTTAGAATTAAAACTATGAATTTACCTAATTAATTATTTATTTTATATCACCTTGGAATGGGAGAATTCAAAAACTTGAAATTAATGTTTTTAGATTTGTGCGCCGACTTTCAATTTGGTACGATATTAACACCTGTTTAAAAAAATCGCTTTATACAGGTTGTGTACAATCTGTATACAGTGTTGTGTTTTAGATGGGTACTGCTCTCTTATTGTTGATTTCTTTAGTTAGGTAAAATAATTATTGACACAAGTGTTGCATATCATGGATGCCATTGGTAGTGCTCATATTTGTGAGTTGAATACGAAATTTATTAAAAAAAAACAAATCATCAATCAATGATTCCTTACAGAGATAAGATAATGCGTTTGTTACTGGTGTTGCAGTTTTTGACTAACTGTTTTTCGACATAAGGACTTCGGACCTTTTCCATTTAACGCTGAACGGACAATCACAATCAGGGTTGTGGGGAGATTTTTTTATTATTTTTTCGATTCAACGCACCGTTTCCGATTTATAAGAAGTAGTGTATAAATGAGAGTGCTGAGCGGAGCATGTGCAATGTGCAGACCTTGACCCCAGACGACCGCAGGTCGTTGACCTTGACCCCAGACGACCGTAGGTCGATGACCTTGAGGTGACCTTGACCCCTGACGACCAGAGGTCGATGACCTTGACGTGACCTTGACCCCAGACGACCAGAGGTCGATGACCGTGACTTGACCTTGAGCCCAGACGGCCAGAAGTCGATTACCTTGAGGTGATCTTGACCCCTGACGACCAGAGGTCGATAACCTTGACCCCCTGACCACCAGAGGCAGATGACCTTGATATGACCTTGGCCCCAGACGGCCAGAGGTCAGTGACCTTGACTTGGCCTTGACCTCCGACGAGCAGAGGTCGATGACCTTGTCATGACCTTGAGGTGACCTTGACCCCTGACGACCAGAGGTCGATGACCTTGACTTGACCTTGACCCCTGACGACCAGAGGTCGATGATTGTTAAAAATAGATTATTACATATCTAAAAATAGCACCATATGGTTGCCTGATGTCATTTCTAAAAATAGAACATTACATCATTTCTAAAAATAGAACATTACATCATTTCTAAAAATAGAATATTACATCATTTCTAAAAATAGAACACATCTGTTGATGATATCATTTCTAAAAATAGAATATTACGTCGCATATGGTTGCCAGATGCCATTTCTAAAAGTAGAACATTACATCATTTCTAAAAATATAATATTACATTACATATGGTTGTCAGCTGTCGATGACATCATTTCTAAATATAGAACAATACCGAATCCGGAGCAATGAAGAATGAGAACTTGATCCCACATGTAATAAGAGAACTGTGAGAGGAATAATCACGTGATATGAAGTAGTAGGGAAAACCATTTAAAACAGCGTATCTACACATACAAAATCAGTTTCAATTCTACCACTCTT
>NW_019417125.1:149634-162654 GCF_000390285.2 Anoplophora glabripennis
GAAGTGGTTTCAACAAGCTCTCAAAATCGGCATAAATGACGAAAGGAACAGGTAGCTGTTTCTCAAAGTTGACAAATTTTAGAATATTTTCAGGAATTGATTCTCCATACTTGTTTATCTTTAGATCAGTAGATGGTATCTTGACACAAACATGATTACAGTCATTGTCTTGGTGGGCTTTTAAAATTTCAATTTTTCTGAATGATTGCAGGCATCCATCGCAAATGTGTAATGCTCCATCGTGTAGAGATTTCTGTTTCGAAACTAATTTTGACAGATTTTTAATTAGGCAGTAATGATTATTGCCTGAATCATCAGAAACAAGCAATAAATTAACATGTGTGGGTTTGCGGCATTTGGTAAAATGTAGAGGTCCAACTACTTCTGTAACAGTTTTTCCATCTTTAAATTCCGATTCCAAGCCAAACACATTCACAGATATATTGTTCATTTCTTCGAATTTGGTGATGTCTTTTAATTTTACAGGGAAGTCTATACCGGTGAAATTAAGCAAAGTATCGTAATGCGGATATGAACTTGTTTGTGTAGGATTACTATTTGCGGAGAAAATGGCCGCATTAATTGCCCAAGCGAAACACGCATTGTCCTTATTTTGTATATTTAAAACTGCTTTTTTATTTTCAACACATCTCGGTAATTTAATATAGGTTGCCGCTGACATTGGGGTAAACTTGTTTATATTGACATCTAGGAACATGATATGTTTTAATGTCCATCCTGAGTCTTTCATCTGGAATTCAGATGCTTGAGAAGTCATTTCTTCTATAAATTCCTCAAACATTTTTTGTAGATCAGTTGATTGAGTCACTACTTTATTCTTAGTATTGAAGGACTTGATATCACTCATTTCTTTCTCAGGTATTACATAAAGCCCAAATACCTCAAAATTAATCTTGAACGTTGTATGCTCCTGTAAGTATTTTATAATTATGTTTTCTATTTTTGGCCTCGCTTCATCCATAAATATTTTATAATCGATGTGAGTTTTGGGACTGTTGAATCGGTAAGTAGCTATTCTGTTCTTGAATGCATGTTGTAGTTTTGTAACTCCATCTTCCAAGGTCTCAATTACGGCTTGATTAACCCTCTTTCTATTGAGACTTGACGAATAACCAGCACCACTTGTAGAAGGTTGTGATTTTTTAAAAACGAAACAGTTATTCTGAATATGTCTGTTTAAGTTAAACATAGTTGAAAATTTTTTTCCACAATGTTGACAAATAATATTGTCTAACTTTGGTTTTTTATTTGATGGACCTTCACTACACAGTCTATGGTGTAAAACCGGACAATACTCGCGAACATGTCGAGTTAAACTGTATTTATTTGAAAAAGCTTTGTTGCAGTACTCGCACTGCATTGTGACGCCTGGTGCGTCGGAAACATCTGGCAACCATATACGACGTAATATTCTATTTTTAGAAATGATGTCATCGACAGATGTGTTCTATTTTTAGAAATGATGTAATATTCTATTTTTAACAATCATCGACCTCTGGTCGTCTGGGGTCAAGGTCACATCAAGGTCAACTCAAGGTCATCGACCTCTGGTCGTCTGGGATCAAAGTCATGTCAATGTCAAGTCATGGTCATCGACATCTGGTCGTATGGGGTCAAGGTCACCCCAAGGTCAAGTCAAGGTCATCGACCTCTGGTCGACAGTGGCCAAGGTCACGTCACGGTCATCGACCTCTGGCCGTCGGGGTCAAGATCACCTCAAGGTCATCGACGGCTGGTCGTCTGTGGCCACGGTTTCCCCAAGGTCAAGTCACGGTCATCGACCTCTGGTCGTATGGGGTCATGGTCACGTCAAGGTCATCGAGCTCTGGTCGTCAGGGGTCAAGGTCACCTCAAGGTCATCGACCTACGGTCGTCTGGGGTCAAGGTCAACGACCTGCGGTCGTCTGGGGTCAAGGTCTGCACATTGCACATGCTCCGCTCAGCACTCTCATTTATACACTACTATAAGACCTTTTTTTACTGTATCACCTCACACACCTCTTGTTTCCGAAATTTATTTTCCACATATGGACTTCGAACCTTTTGCATTCCACGCAGAAGGAACAATCAGAACCAGGGGTGTGAGGAGATTTTTTAAATTATTTTTTCGATTCAACGCACCGTTTCCGAGTTGCACGGACTTTTTACTCTATGACGTCACACACCTCTTGTTTCCAAAATTTATTTTCGACATACGGACTTCGGACCTTTTGCATTTAACGCAGAACGGACAATCAGAACCAGGGGTGTAGGGGAGATTTTTTAATTATTATTTTGATTCATTGTCATTCTAAAATATGTATAAAATCGATTTGGGTCTTTTCTTAACTCTGGCATTAGAGTGTAAAATTCTCCATAAATTTTTCGGTCAAAATTAATATCATAAACCTACTTCTTTTTCTTTTCTGTAAAAGATATTTTATTAACTTCTTTTTAACAAAACCTTTATGGAAATTTTTGTCTGCAAAAAACCAAAAATAATTCTAATAAAGAGAAAACAAGTCTTTCGAAAGATTTATTTTCTCTAAAGAACTCTGAGTAAGTCTTTATAAAATAATATAAATAATTCTAATAAAGAGAAAACAAGTCTTTTGAAAGATTTATTTTCTCTAAAGAACTCTGAGAAAGTCTTTATAAGTCTGTCAAACTCTGTTTAAATATTGTTTTTTTGGGCAATTTGGCAGAAATCTGACTTATTTAGACTTTTAAAGATAAATTTTCCTAATGATTCAAAATTACCTTTAACCAAAAAAAGTTATTTAAAAATAAGTAAGACAAATTTCTCTAAAAGAGTAATTAGAGATTCTACTTAAAAATACTAAATAGAGAAATTAGAAGAAAAATACAGCTCAGTTTTTCTATTGTTAATAACAATATGAAATACTACAACAAATATAAAAATAAGTACAATTAATATTATAATAAACAAAACGTGTAAATGTACTTATACAGGGTGTAACTAAATAAGTGTAAAACATTTAAGGGGGTGATTCCTCGTCGAAAAAAAGATAGGATCTTTCATATAAAGAAACTTCATTGGAGCATCCCTTGTTAAGATACAGCCCCTTAAAGGGGGTACATAAAATTTGTTTAACAATTTTTTTCACAAGCACTAAACAAGTTACAATATTGAAATTAACCTGACATTTTCTACTACCAAAAAGACACTTAGCCAGTAATTTATTTGGTTTACCCCATGGTAGTAAGGGGTGGAAAACGCAACCCCTAAAATTTATTTCCAACGTAATTTTTTGTCTTATTATTTTTTTACCATTTAAAAATTTATTTCCGATAGCCTGTTTTATTTAAAAAAAAAAATGTCTTGATTTTTTTGCCCAAAATAAACCAGTTCGCAGCAAAAAATTATTTTACGAACAAGATACATATCGCCATAAAACGAAAATACGACTAATTTATCTATCTATCCCTTTAAGGGGCTGTATCTTAACAAGGGATGCTCCAATGAAGTTTCTTTATATGAAAGATCCTATCTTTTTTCGATGAGGAATCACCTCCTTAAATGTTTTACACTTATTTAGTTACACCCTGTATATGTTATACAAGTATATCGTCGTAACAAGTTGTCAATTTAATTCTAGTTTTAAATGAAACGTCATTGATGTCGTTGTTATTATAGTTGATTGATAGGGTTAACCAATGGCGGCTCGTGACATTGAGAATAGGTGAAGCATATTCATTGATTGACTAAAAAGAAAAAAAACGCCGCTGGCAAAAATTTTCAAATTTTCAAGGTCAAATGGCTTTAAATGAATCTGGAAATTTTTAGTTGCATTTGCAATATTACCGAAAAACTGACGTTCGTGAGAAGGATTTTCATTTAGATTTTATAAAAAATAGAAATATTAGTTCAGCTTGTGGACTTCTGCGAACATTAACGCACACCGTACCGTACATGTATGTTCCAAAGAAATTTGTGGTTACGACAACCTTGCGTAACATTCCCAAAATTGTTTAATCCCTTCTTATTCCACACGCCTGACTTTATAGGCTATTGAATATAGGATTTTAAAAGGAACTATGACGTTCAAGATATTTTATTACATGAATCGTTCAAGTGGTCATTTTATATGGAAATACCGTGGAGTGCTGTTAAATTAAGGGTTGGAAATTGGAGATAGGGGTGAAAATGCACCCCTTTCAGTTTTTTAATTGTAGCTCGAAATCGAAGCAAAACTTCACTATATTTCATAGGAAAAATTATTTAGAGAATTGAATTTCCCATAGAATAGCTTATTTACAAAAATTTAAAAGGAAAATTTTATGCAAAATAAAAATCGTTAATAAACAATTTGAAAAAAGCAAAAAATTCAATTCTCTGATTTTTTTTTACTTTTTTGCCTCTAGTTTTTTTTGAGTAAAGATAGTTATATCATAGAAAAAAAGTACATAAAATTTCTTTCAAAACAAGAGGTAAAGTATTTTTGGATAACAATTATATGGCCGCTCAAACTTACCCAATTTTTCGATTTTCGTCGCGTTTACCCTTATACCTTTTAATTCTCATTTTTTGCAAAAAAGGAAAGAAATAAGACGTTCAAGGATTTTCATCACATGACTTGTTCGGTCATTAAAAATTAAAAAACCGCGGGATGCTATTAAATTAGAGGGTTGAAATTGAAGATAGGTGTGAAAATGCACTTTTATAGTTTTTTAAATATAGCACGAAAACGAAGCAAAATTTCTTCCATTTGCATTTTCATCTCCAATTTCCACCCTCTAATTTAATAGCATTCCGCGGTTTTTTTCATCCCTTTGGACGGTTCATGCAATAAAATTGCTTGAACGTCATAGTTCCTTTTAACCCTGTTTTTTGGATATAATCAATAGCCTGTTACACCCACAATTAAACACGGCATACAGAAAAGTTTTTTTTAAATGAACACTTCCACACAACCACTTATACTCCGAATGCCATTCCGAAACTTCCGAATATACACGTTGTTTTTTGACTTCCCTTTTTTTCCATATCGAGAGAAGGCACAGGTCTCTCGCAATTTAAAAAATTATTTTTGTCCTCAATTTTCCATCTGGAAAATGGCGTTTCCAATAAAATACATACTGGATCATAGATAGGAAACATTTCTACAATTATTATACAAAACAAATATTAACTAAGAACAGTTATAATCGTACACTGGGCGACGCGTATCGTATAATAAACTAAAACTGTTAAATGCAGGCGATGGACGATGCTGCTTCAATTTCTGCATCACACGTTCCCCCATGCCGTAGTTTAATCCCATGTTGGCCGCTTCGTTGCTATGACAACCGCCGTAAACAACGCTACGAAGAGAAGCAGAACACAGACCGTTTCAATCTGACTCACTTGCGTGTACTATACGTTATATGGTCCGAGGTTGATGTTCGCGCTAAACGAAGGCAATGTTTTCTTTAGAAGGCATTCACCGCGCAACTATTTTGTTTATTTCTGCGTATTAAACAAACAAAGATAATACATTTTCAATATAGAATTATACCTAAATTATAACATTTATATAAAATTAAAAATTGCACAACCAAACGGAAATTTTAGGTGAAGCGGTGCGTCACCTAACGAACCGCCATTGGGATTAACATTAGGAGGGTCTCTGATATTTCTTCTAGGGCTGAAATAAGGAGGGCTCCTAGGAATAAGGTTTTCATCTGGACCATCTCCTGTGTCACTCTTGTGTTCTGAATCTTCTTCAGATTCATTATCACTTACGATGACACTGTTGCCTTGTCGATTATCAGCAAGCTTTAACGGATAAAATAATGAGTGATAAAAAAAGTTTGTGTAGAATTATATTAAAAAGTCCACATTACATTAAAGGAAAAAAATACTTTTATACATATAATTTGTTTAAATAAGCATTATATATACATTTTTTGTTGCGTATATCGTCAAAAAAATTGTAATTTATTTATCTAATTAAAAAAATAGTATATATTGATGCAGATATTTTTTTCTTTCTTTTTAAATCTAGAAAATTATATCAATTAAAACTTTAAAATCTTTTAGACCAAGCTGTGTAAGTAGATTGAAAAATTTTAATTAAATCATATGGAGAATTACGAAACTTTAAATGTATGAAAGTGTGATTGCAATTTTTATTTTTTAATATTAACTACCTTGTTTACAGGCGCTTGAGACGTCTTATACCTATCAATAATTTCATCTATTTTTTACCAAAGCAGTATTTTTTTCTGTTGCTAAAAAAAATTCCGAAAAATTATTTATTTTAATGATTGCTTTGTATTTTTATGCTTACCTGCCCACATTTAGCTTATGTAATTAATGATTCAATTTCTTCGTCTGTAGATCCTAAAGATGATCCATTAAGGATTTTAGGACGTTGAAGCAGGCGACTTGACATATATTTTAATCCATCCACAGTTGCTGAAATTACTTAGTTAATAATATATATTGTTGACAGTTGCAACATATGTAAACGTATAAACTAAATCGAAATTCGTTTGCAATAATGATAAATCAATTCAAATATTTTATAACAAATAAGAAGTACGATAAGTCACTTTAGATTAATTTATCAAATTTTGAACTCACGCAATTCCATTTGTATAAAAAGGAATGAAAAGCTACATATAATTACTATTGGTATGTTTACTTTTCAATTAAAAAACTATTTATTTGAATAAATTTTTTTCAGGAATAATTGAACTACTTTGTTTAATTATATCAAGTAAAAGACAATTGCTTAGTTATTAATATAGTTTGAATATATTATTTCACATTTACTTTGCGGAATTAATTTTTATAATAATCTGGAGAAATAATATTAAACAAAATGTTTAATTATATTTCTTTCATTGAATGAGTACCTATTGAAAGAAATTCAAATTAATGTTTGAAATACTTACCTACTTCAACAGTAAATTATATTTTTAAATGAATAATTTTTATCGGGACATATTGTTGACAGTTTAGAAAATATTGCTCGAGTTATTTTTTATTATCGCTCATTTAAAAAATTAAAATTCTATGATTATTTTCTTTCAAGAGTAAAATTGTTGTTTCATTTTTTTTGACATAAAATTGTACGTTTTTTAAATATTCATTTAACAATTATACTAAAAAAAAAATTCGAAAAATATAAATAAAATATATAATATCTAAGCATTACTACATAATATACATATTTTACATATCTACGTGCCTACTTGTATTTTATATTTTAATTTATAAATCTTTGAGTAGGTCACGTAATTAATCACAAATTACTTTTCACCTATCAAGTTATTTTCAATGTATCCGGAAAGAAAGAAAAAGAGAATAAATATAAAAACTAACATCAATACAATTGCCCACCTTCATCTAATACTACAAAAAATTAGTTTCTTTCCTATGATTCTCAAGCTAGCTAGTAAACACTTAATAATTAAAATTTCTTTTTAACTATTGATTTATTAAACAATAAAAATAATTCAGTTTGTTGTCAATAGTGGGAAAATTAGAGGCCAAATTTCAAGAAAAACACCAAATTTTCTCTTCATTTGAGAAAATTTGGTGTTTTTCTTGAAATTTGGCCTCTAATTTTCCCACTATTCACAACAAACTGAATAAAAATAAGGCTACCAATATCATTAGTTAGAATAAAAATAATTTTAAAAATGCCTAGAAAATTACTAAAATAATAAAAAAATAAATAAAATGCAAAATCAATTAATTTTTCATTTACATCCCTCATATAATTAATCTGTTATTCAATTTGTTTACGTTTTTAATCTGTTGTTCGAAACAGACCATTATTTCTAAGCGGATGTTTTTGTTGTTTAAGATAAAACAATTTAGTACTTAAATATAAATAAAATATTGTAAAAACTTTTCTTACCTCCGAAGTTAAAAATATGCATATTTTTTTCCATCATGAAAATTAGTTCTGTGAACCACCTGACTCGACCGCAATCGAAACACGACTAAGGAACAAATATAGTGTTGTGTCAATCGTGATTGATTCGTTCACTTTGATTCAATCACTTCAAAGTATCGAACGACCGAATCCCGGTTGTTTATAATGATTCGGTCATCTTGGCCTCTCTCTGCGTACACTCTCGAAGTGAGGCGACAACGACCGACGACCGACCGCGCCATCTGGCTATGCGGCGTACGGTTCATCTGAATGATCGAGATTGAATTGCATGCCAGAGACTACGGGACGGGAGTATTGAGATTTCGATCGGATTTGCTTATGTGTAGATAGTTGATAGATAATCATGAAATATCTATTTTTACGTAGGTAGGTATTTTAAACAAGACTTAGACCACTAGACATCAATCCTCTAAATGACAATGATTGTTTAGGTTTGGTTGGAAGTTGGAGAATTTATATATAGCAATATGCAGTACCTATTTTCATATAATTTTATAATCGGTAAATTATTATTTCTGAGAAATTTGTTATACTAACAAACCTAAAAACACTATATTAGTTTCCCAAATTTATTAAAATTTCGTACATATACTATAAAACGTTTGCGTACGTACCTGAATGTTAAAAAAATATATATTTAGGTGGTAAAAATTAAGTGATATTCCAATAATTTAAAGAAATAAAATACTCAACGATGAAAAACAAAAAAGGAGTAAAATAGACAATAACAAAAGTAGAGTTGGGCTAGATTAAAGATTATGATTTAAAAATAATACTTGAGAGATTTTTTCAGGCTTAAGTCCACTTCGTTTTCGCTGAATCGGTCCGCTCAATCGTTCAGGTTCAGTTTAGTGACTTCTAGTCCAAGAGAATTAAGCTCAAAACCTTCGAGATATGGCTGTTGCTCGTAGTTTAGATATTAGTAAAAATCGATCGAAAATAATATAAACAATGAAAATATAAGGTTGCGCCAAGAAAAAAACTGCAAAAATACTCAAAACTGACGTGTTTTTTCTAACATTTTCCAATATAACTTCTTAAATATGCAGTTTGCAGAAAAAACTATTACTCATGAAATTGTTTGTTTTGAAATTTGCTATAAGACAGAATTGTTTTGATACCTGTGCATTTCATATTTTTGTTGCTAGAAAGCCAAAACAGCCTAAGAAAGTGATGAAAATAGAGGTAATTTTGAAGCGTTCAACTGATAGGTAAGAAATTGTACCAAATCTACTATAAATGTAGATGTAAGTACTTTAAAGGATTACAAAACGAGATCCCAAAACCCGATCGAAATCGGTCTGATAGTTTTGGTTTGAGACAATTTGTTACTAAATTTCAGCGCGAAATGTCGTTATTTTTTTGCGTCAGTGCTGGGATTAAAGTTAGGCATTTTAATTGGCGCTGATTTTTTTACACATACTTGGACTATTTAACTATCATATAGAATCGTTATAATATTAATTTTCTTTTTTTAAATAATTTTTGGAGCGATTTCAAAAATTCGAAAAATTTTGACTTTATAAACAAATACTTTCGTGAAGCGGTATTGCGGGTTGGAATATATACCAAAGTACTAAAAAATAGTTCTTGGAAAGACGCTTAACTTGAATAAAAAAACGTTTAAATCGGTCATATAAGTTCCGAGATATAGTGTCAAAGTCAACAAGCGCTTGCTGCAAAACTATACATAATGTAACAACAACAAAAATTGAATTTGGCAGGTTTTTTAAAGTACTTTTAAAGTACTTTAAAGTACTTAAGGAACTTTCCGTATGTGTTTTTATAAATATGATCGCACGTGTGCTTTTTATATAAAAATTCAATGAATATCGTTAAGTCGAGAGGAGGGGATGAAATATAGAAATTGAAATCGTGCGTTCAAAAAGAGCGCGCGCGCTTCGGCGTTCAGTATCTCAGCTTCTATGGCTCCGATTTTGATGATTTTTTTTTTAAATAGATACAGAAAAATTAGAGGAATTAAATTATCAAGGTTTCATTAAAATATTATAAAGCCCTTTTCGGTCTATTACGACTAAAAATTTTCCACATTTCGTTGTTATACTGTATATTCATGTAAATAATGATATCGATGGTACGATATAGATACATAATCCACTGTTACTAGGTATTAGTTTTAATAATTGGGTGGTAATAATGTTTAAATAAAATCTTGAAATTTTTATTTAATATGTAATTTATTTATTGTATTCATATAATATAGGAAAAAATATAGATACAAATAATTATTTATTTATGTTTACAAAACGTGTTTATTATATTTTCATAATCATCGTATCATTAAAGTGTTTCACTTTTTACATCATTGGTGTTTTCACTTATAATATCAGCATTTGAATAAGCATCGTTGTCCATTATTTTCAAATCAGTGTTTAACTAATTGTAAGTATGTACCACTGTTAAATTAACAGCAAATAATGACTTATGGTTGGTTAATTTGATTTTTTTAAATTTGCCAGCAATTTCATAGCCATCCTAGCAAGAAATTGGATCATTTTATTACAAAATCCGTCAGAAACAGAAAAATTAAAAGATAGGTATAGGGAGGTGTAATATGGATAGATGTGGAGTAAATTTCTACAACAGATTTTTATTAAATCTACAGGGTGTCTCATTTAGAAAAGCCAAGTTTTGGCGGTTCGGTCAATCAAATTCGACAATAAATATGAAATTGAAATAGGTCGAAGACCATTAGACCATTAGAGATACATATAAGGAAGCTTCATAAAAGTCCCCTAAAATTATGCGTAGAATTCAAATATACAAAAATATACAAGATGTTCCATTTATAATAAGCAAATAGGTGGCGACTACCGGTATAACCGGAAGTACTACAACAATGGCATTATTTTATTTAAACTCTAAATAAAACCTCCAAAACCACCAGGTCAAAAATTTTCAAAATTCAAATCGAAGTAGTCTCCGAAATATTCTAATGGGTCGTCACCGCATGACAGCCTATATAATATAATGAATTGCAAAGTGCGATTTTTAATTGTTTACTAAAGGAATAAATTTTTGAGAGCGAAAACAGCAACTATGCTATAAAAAAGCTTAATACATTTTTTAATAATGCGATGATACGTTTTATAAATATCAAATAATAATTATTTGTATCTGCATTTTTTTCTATATTATATGTATACAATAAATAAATTAAATTATTACATAAAAATTTCAAGATTTTAAACATTATTACCTAGTAGTTATTAAAATTAATACCTATTAACAATAAAATATCTACCATGAATATATACATCAATGAAATGTGTGAAATTTTAAGCAGTCGTAATAGGCTGATAAGGCTTTATAATATTTCAATGAAATCTTGATAATTGAATTCCTCTCATTTTGCTATATCGATTTAAAAAAAAATCATCAAAATCGGAGCCGTAGAAGCCGAGATATTGAACGCCGAAGAGGGTACGCTATTTTTGAACGCGCGATTTCAATTTCTATCATTCATCCCCTCCCCCCCGGTTTTGCGGCTCAAATGGTCGGTTTGGCGATATTAATTGAATTTTCATATAAAAAGCACACGTGCGATAATATTTATAAAAGCACATACGAAAAGTTCTTGATAAAACTACCAAATTCAATTTTTGTTGTTACATTATGCATAGTTTTGCAGCTAATGCTTGTTGACTTTGACACTCTATATCTCGGAACTTATATGACCGATTTGAACGTTCTTTTTTTCAAGATAAGCGTCTTTCCGAGAACTATTTTTTAGTACTTTGATATATATTCCAACCCGCAAAACGGCTTCACGAAAGTATTTGTTTATAAAGTCAAAATTTTTCGAATTTTTAAAATCGCTCCAAAAATTATTTAAAAAATAAAATTAATATTACAACCATTCTATATGATAGTTAAAGAGTCCAAATATGTGTAAAAAAATCAGCGCCAATTAAAATGTCTAACTTTAAACCGACGCAAAAAAATAACGACATTTCGCGCTGAAATTTAGTAACAAATTGTCTCATACCAAAACTATCAGACCGATTTCGATCGGGTTTTGGAATTTCGTTTTGTAATCCTTTAAAGTACTTACATCTACATTTATAGTAGAATTGGACAATTTTTTACCTATCAGTTGAACGCTTCAAAATTACCTCTATTTTCATCACTTTCTTACGCTGTTTTGGCTTTCTAGCCACAAAAATATGAAATGCGCAGGTATCAAAACAATGATGTCTTATAGCAAATTTCATTTCATTTTCATTCCATCAGTTATAGTTTTTTCTGTAAACTGCATATTTAAGAAGTTATATTGGAAAATGTTAGAAAAACACGTCATTTTTGAGTATTTTGCAGTTTTTAATTTTGTCTGCAAATAGCACAACTTTTTTTCTTGGCGCAACCTTATATTTTCATTGTTTATATTATTTTCGACCGATTTACTAATATCTAAACTACGTCAAGCAACAGCCATGCCAATGTGTAATTATCCTGGACTATTCCTTCAATCTGCAACCGAAACAACGAAAAGTATTGAAATGAACGAATGATTGAAAAGATTCGATCATTTTCGGAATCGGTCACTGATTGATTCGGTCCTCGTAAAATGAACGATTGACAACACTATAGTAGGATCATATTCGATGCAAAGTAATAAATCATTGCCTGTCAAGGGAACCAATGAAGTACGCTTTTAAGGGTTTTACAAATTGAATAATTTCTTTATACATTATGAAGGGACGAGGGGATCAGTTTAGGTCTGGCACCCTTGTTCCTACAAAAATTCCTTTATTCTCATAAACTATTTATTTTAAATGTAATTTATTATAAATCCAATTTGTTTCCTAAATTCCACATATGTACTACATTTTACCTCTGTACGCGCCACTGTTGTTTACTTGTTTTTTGGAAGCGCTCTCTAATTGACAGCAAAGCTCGCCAGGTTAGTATTTGACGTATAACCGACCAGTTCGTACACTCGATGCACCTGGGCGACTACAGCTACTACCAGAACACAGTGCGTATGCAGCGGTATTTCAGATTTTACATTGAATTTCATTTTAAATTTGAAATGATTTATCTTACGCCTCCTAAAAATGATGACACGATTTTCCTTTGATAAAAG